>NW_025958039.1:0-70496 GCF_023159225.1 Perognathus longimembris pacificus | reverse complement strand
CGCTTTCTCCACTTTATGATATTTGTTATTATTTATCTATTCCTGAGAGTTTATCTTATTTTTTATTTGTTTATTTAAAGGAAGTCGACCAGTTGCCTGCCCTTCCTTCCATTATCCGTCACCGAGACAAACTGAACAAAGTTGTGAGGTCGACCTTTTAAAGATAAGGATTCAGGTCTGTCTGCTGTTTACCTTTGCTCCTGCGCGCACTGCCCTTCTCTCCACATTTATGTGTTTGTTTGTTTGTCTATCTAATCTTTTGGGTTTTTATTCTAATGAGGTCGACCAGTTGTCTATTTATTATTTTTTTTACTACGCATCAAGCTGCGCTGCTTGTCTTTGCTCCTGTGTGCTCGCGCACTCTCGCCTTTTCCACTTATTTTTATTTTTGATTTATTTTTGATTTATTTTGTCAATTTAAAAAAAAATACGCATCGTGCTGTGCTGTTTGTGTTTGCTTGAGTGCATTCGCGCGCTCTCGCTTTCTCCACTTTACAATTTTTTTGTTATTATTTATCTATTCCTGAGAGTTTATCTTATTTTTTATTTGTTTATTTAAATGAAGTCGACCAGTTGCCTGCCCTTCCTTCCATTATCCGTCACCGAGACAAACTGAACAAAGTTCTGAGGTCGACCTTGTAAAGATAAGGATTCAGGTCTGTCTGCTGTTTACCTTTGCTCCTGCGCGCACTGCCCTTCTCTCCACATTTATGTGTTTGTTTGTTTTTCTATCTAATCTTTTGGGTTTTTATTTCTAATGAGGTCGACCAGTTGTCTATTTATTATTTTTTTTACTACGCATCAAGCTGCGCTGCTTGTCTTTGCTCCTGTGTGCTCGCGCACTCTCGCCTTTTCCACTTATTTTTATTTTTGATATATTTTTGATTTATTTTGTCAATTTAAAAAAAAATACGCATCCTGCTGTGCTGTTTGTGTTTGCTTGAGTGCATTCGCGCGCTCTCGCTTTCTCCACTTTACAATTTTTTTGTTATTATTTATCTATTCCTGAGAGTTTATCTTATTTTTTATTTGTTTATTTAAATGAAGTCGACCAGTTGCCTGCCCTTCCTTCCATTATCCGTCACCGAGACAAACTGAACAAAGTTCTGAGGTCGACCTTGTAAAGATAAGGATTCAGGTCTGTCTGCTGTTTACCTTTGCTCCTGCGCGGACTGCCCTTCTCTCCACATTTATGTGTTTGTTTGTTTGTCTATCTAATCTTTTGGGTTTTTATTTCTAATGAGGGTCGACCAGTTGTCTATTTATTATTTTTTTTACTACGCATCAAGCTGCGCTGCTTGTCTTTGCTCCTGTGTGCTCGCGCACTCTCGCCTTTTCCACTTATTTTTATTTTTGATTCATTTTTGATTTACTTTGTCAATTTTAAAAAAAAATACGCATCGTGCTGTGCTGTTTGTGTTTGCTTGAGTGCATTCGCGCGCTCTCGCTTTCTCCACTTTACAATTTTTTTGTTATTATTTATCTATTCCTGAGAGTTTATCTTAATTTTTATTTGTTTATTTAAAGGAAGTCGACCAGTTGCCTGCCCTTCCTTCCATTATCCGTCACCGAGACAAACTGAACAAAGTTCTGAGGTCGACCTTGTAAAGATAAGGATTCAGGTCTGTCTGCTGTTTACTTTTGCTCCTGCGCGCACTGCCCTTCTCTCCACATTTATATGTTTGTTTGTTTGTCTATCTAATCTTTTGGGTTTTTATTTCTAATGAGGTCGACCAGTTGTCTATTTATTATTTTTTTTACTACGCATCAAGCTGCGCTGCTTGTCTTTGCTCCTGTGTGCTCACGCACTCTCGCCTTTTCCACTTATTTTTATTTTTGATTTATTTTTGATTTATTTTGTCAATTTAAAAAAAAATACGCATCGTGCTGTGCTGTTTGTGTTTGCTTGAGTGCATTCGCGCGCTCTCGCTTTCTCCACTTTACAATTTTTTTGTTATTATTTATCTATTCCTGAGAGTTTATCTTATTTTTTATTTGTTTATTTAAATAAAGTCGACCAGTTGCCTGCCCTTCCTTCCATTATCCGTCACCGAGACAAACTGAACAAAGTTCTGAGGTCGACCTTGTAAAGATAAGGATTCAGGTCTGTCTGCTGTTTACCTTTGCTCCTGCGCGCACTGCCCTTCTCTCCACATTTATGTGTTTGTTTGTTTTTCTATCTAATCTTTTGGGTTTTTATTTCTAATGAGGTCGACCAGTTGTCTATTTATTATTTTTTTTACTACGCATCAAGCTGCGCTGCTTGTCTTTGCTCCTGTGTGCTCGCGCACTCTCGCCTTTTCCACTTATTTTTATTTTTGATTTATTTTTGATTTATTTTGTCAATTTAAAAAAAATACGCATCCTGCTGTGCTGTTTGTGTTTGCTTGAGTGCATTCGCGCGCTCTCGCTTTCTCCACTTTACAATTTTTTTGTTATTATTTATCTATTCCTGAGAGTTTATCTTATTTTTTATTTGTTTATTTAAATGAAGTCGACCAGTTGCCTGCCCTTCCTTCCATTATCCGTCACCGAGACAAACTGAACAAAGTTCTGAGGTCGACCTTGTAAAGATAAGGATTCAGGTCTGTCTGCTGTTTACCTTTGCTCCTGCGCGCACTGCCCTTTTCTCCACATTTATGTGTTTGTTTGTTTGTCTATCTAATCTTTTGGGTTTTTATTTCTAATGAGGTCGACCAGTTGTCTATTTATTATTTTTTTTACTACGCATCAAGCTGCGCTGCTTGTCTTTGCTCCTGTGTGCTCGCGCACTCTCGCCTTTTCCACTTATTTTTATTTTTGATTTATTTTTGATTTATTTTGTCAATTTAAAGAAAAATACGCATCGTGCTGTGCTGTTTGTGTTTGCTTGAGTGCATTCGCGCGCTCCTCGCTTTCTCCACTTTACAATTTTTTTGTTATTATTTGTCTATTCCTGAGAGTTTATCTTATTTTTTATTTGTTTATTTAAATGAAGTCGACCAGTTGCCTGCCCTTCCTTCCATTATCCGTCACCGAGACAAACTGAACAAAGTTCTGAGGTCGACCTTGTAAAGATAAGGATTCAGGTCTGTCTGCTGTTTACCTTTGCTCCTGCGCGGACTGCCCTTCTCTCCACATTTATGTGTTTGTTTGTTTGTCTATCTAATCTTTTGGGTTTTTATTTCTAATGAGGTCGACCAGTTGTCTATTTATTATTTTTTTTACTACGCATCAAGCTGCGCTGCTTGTCTTTGCTCTTGTGTGCTCGCGCACTCTCGCCTTTTCCACTTATTTTTATTTTTGATTTATTTTTGATTTATTTTGTCAATTTAAAAAAAAACTCATCGTGCTGTGCTGTTTGTGTTTGCTTGAGTGCATTCGCGCGCTCTCGCTTTCTCCACTTTATGATATTTGTTATTATTTATCTATTCCTGAGAGTTTATCTTATTTTTTATTTGTTTATTTAAAGGAAGTCGACCAGTTGCCTGCCCTTCCTTCCATTATCCGTCACCGAGACAAACTGAACAAAGTTGTGAGGTCGACCTTTTAAAGATAAGGATTCAGGTCTGTCTGCTGTTTACCTTTGCTCCTGCGCGCACTGCCCTTCTCTCCACATTTATGTGTTTGTTTGTTTGTCTATCTAATCTTTTGGGTTTTTATTTCTAATGAGGTCGACCAGTTGTCTATTTATTATTTTTTTTACTACGCATCAAGCTGCGCTGCTTGTCTTTGCTCCTGTGTGCTCGCGCACTCTCGCCTTTTCCACTTATTTTTATTTTTGATTTATTTTTGATTTATTTTGTCAATTTAAAAAAAATACGCATCGTGCTGTGCTGTTTGTGTTTGCTTGAGTGCATTCGCGCGCTCTCGCTTTCTCCACTTTACAATTTTTTTGTTATTATTTATCTATTCCTGAGAGTTTATCTTATTTTTTATTTGTTTATTTAAATGAAGTCGACCAGTTGCCTGCCCCTTCCTTCCATTATCCGTCACCGAGACAAACTGAACAAAGTTCTGAGGTCGACCTTGTAAAGATAAGGATTCAGGTCTGTCTGCTGTTTACCTTTGCTCCTGCGCGCACTGCCCTTCTCTCCACATTTATGTGTTTGTTTGTTTTTCTATCTAATCTTTTGGGTTTTTATTTCTAATGAGGTCGACCAGTTGTCTATTTATTATTTTTTTTACTACGCATCAAGCTGCGCTGCTTGTCTTTGCTCCTGTGTGCTCGCGCACTCTCGCCTTTTCCACTTATTTTTATTTTTGATATATTTTTGATTTATTTTGTCAATTTAAAAAAAAAATACGCATCCTGCTGTGCTGTTTGTGTTTGCTTGAGTGCATTCGCGCGCTCTTCGCTTTCTCCACTTTACAATTTTTTTGTTATTATTTATCTATTCCTGAGAGTTTATCTTATTTTTTATTTGTTTATTTAAATGAAGTCGACCAGTTGCCTGCCCTTCCTTCCATTATCCGTCACCGAGACAAACTGAACAAAGTTCTGAGGTCGACCTTGTAAAGATAAGGATTCAGGTCTGTCTGCTGTTTACCTTTGCTCCTGCGCGGACTGCCCTTCTCTCCACATTTATGTGTTTGTTTGTTTGTCTATCTAATCTTTTGGGTTTTTATTTCTAATGAGGTCGACCAGTTGTCTATTTATTATTTTTTTTACTACGCATCAAGCTGCGCTGCTTGTCTTTGCTCTTGTGTGCTCGCGCACTCTCGCCTTTTCCACTTATTTTTATTTTTGATTTATTTTTGATTTATTTTGTCAATTTAAAAAAAAACTCATCGTGCTGTGCTGTTTGTGTTTGCTTGAGTGCATTCGCACGCTCTCCGCTTTCTCCACTTTATGATATTTGTTATTATTTATCTATTCCTGAGAGTTTATCTTATTTTTTATTTGTTTATTTAAAGGAAGTCGACCAGTTGCCTGCCCTTCCTTCCATTATCCGTCACCGAGACAAACTGAACAAAGTTGTGAGGTCGACCTTTTAAAGATAAGGATTCAGGTCTGTCTGCTGTTTACCTTTGCTCCTGCGCGCACTGCCCTTCTCTCCACATTTATGTGTTTGTTTGTTTGTCTATCTAATCTTTTGGGTTTTTATTTCTAATGAGGTCGACCAGTTGTCTATTTATTATTTTTTTTACTACGCATCAAGCTGCGCTGCTTGTCTTTGCTCCTGTGTGCTCGCGCACTCTCGCCTTTTCCACTTATTTTTATTTTTGATTTATTTTTGATTTATTTTGTCAATTTAAAAAAAATACGCATCGTGCTGTGCTGTTTGTGTTTGCTTGAGTGCATTCGCGCGCTCTCGCTTTCTCCACTTTACAATTTTTTTGTTATTATTTATCTATTCCTGAGAGTTTATCTTATTTTTTATTTGTTTATTTAAATGAAGTCGACCAGTTGCCTGCCCTTCCTTCCATTATCCGTCACCGAGACAAAACTGAACAAAGTTCTGAGGTCGACCTTGTAAAGATAAGGATTCAGGTCTGTCTGCTGTTTACCTTTGCTCCTGCGCGCACTGCCCTTCTCTCCACATTTATGTGTTTGTTTGTTTGTCTATCTAATCTTTTGGGTTTTTATTTCTAATGAGTTCGACCAGTTGTCTATTTATTACTTTTTTTACTACGCATCAAACTGCGCTGCTTGTCTTTGCTCCTGTGTACTCGCGCACTCTCGCCTTTTCCTCTTATTTTTATTTTTGATTTATTTTTGATTTATTTTGTCAATTTTAAAAAAAAATATGCATCGTGCTGTGCTGTTTGTGTTTGCGTGAGTGCATTCGCGCGCTCTCGCTTTCTCCACTTTACAATTTTTTTGTTATTATTTATCTATTCCTGAGAGTTTATCTTATTTTTTATTTGTTTATTTAAATAAAGTCGACCAGTTGCCTGCCCTTCCTTCCATTATCCGTCACTGAGACAAACTGAACAAATTTCTGAGGTCGACCTTGTAAAGATAAGGATTCAGGTCGGTCTGCTGTTTACCTTTGCTCCTGCGCGCACTGCCCTTCTCTCCATATTTATGTGTTTGTTTGTTTGTCTATCTAATCTTTTGGGTTTTTATTTCTAATGAGGTCGACCAGTTGTCTATTTATTATTTTTTTTACTACGCATCAAGCTGCGCTGCTTGTCTTTGCTCCTGTGTGCTCGCGCACTCTCGCCTTTTCCACTTATTTTTATTTTTGATTCATTTTTGATTTACTTTGTCAATTTTAAAAAAAAATACGCATCGTGCTGTGCTGTTTGTGTTTGCTTGAGTGCATTCGCGCGCTCTCGCTTTCTCCACTTTACAATTTTTTTGTTATTATTTATCTATTCCTGAGAGTTTATCTTATTTTTTATTTGTTTATTTAAAGGAAGTCGACCAGTTGCCTGCCCTTCCTTCCATTATCCGTCACCGAGACAAACTGAACAAAGTTCTGAGGTCGACCTTGTAAAGATAAGGATTCAGGTCTGTCTGCTGTTTACCTTTGCTCCTGCGCGCACTGCCCTTCTCTCCACATTTATATGTTTGTTTGTTTGTCTATCTAATCTTTTGGGTTTTTATTTCTAATGAGGTCGACCAGTTGTCTATTTATTATTTTTTTTACTACGCATCAAGCTGCGCTGCTTGTCTTTGCTCCTGTGTGCTCGCGCACTCTCGCCTTTTCCACTTATTTTTATTTTTGATTTATTTTTGATTTATTTTGTCAATTTAAAAAAAAATACGCATCGTGCTGTGCTGTTTGTGTTTGCTTGAGTGCATTCGCGCGCTCTCGCTTTCTCCACTTTACAATTTTTTTGTTATTATTTATCTATTCCTGAGAGTTTATCTTATTTTTTATTTGTTTATTTAAATAAAGTCGACCAGTTGCCTGCCCTTCCTTCCATTATCCGTCACCGAGACAAACTGAACAAAGTTCTGAGGTCGACCTTGTAAAGATAAGGATTCAGGTCTGTCTGCTGTTTACCTTTGCTCCTGCGCGCACTGCCCTTCTCTCCACATTTATGTGTTTGTTTGTTTGTCTATCTAATCTTTTGGGTTTTTATTTCTAATGAGGTCGACCAGTTGTCTATTTATTATTTTTTTTACTACGCATCAAGCTGCGCTGCTTGTCTTTGCTCCTGTGTGCTCGCGCATTCTCGCCTTTACCACTTATTTTTATTTTTGATTTATTTTTGATTTATTTTGTCAATTTAAAAAAAAATACGCATCCTGCTGTGCTGTTTGTGTTTGCTTGAGTGCATTCGCGCGCTCTCGCTTTCTCCACTTTACAATTTTTTTGTTATTATTTATCTATTCCTGAGAGTTTATCTTAATTTTTGTTTATTTAAATGAAGTCGACCAGTTGCCTGCCCTTCCTTCCATTATCCGTCACCAAACAAACTGAACAAAGTTCTGAGGTCGACCTTGTAAAGATAAGGATTCAGGTCTGTCTGCTGTTTACATTTGCTCCTGCGCGCACTGCCCTTCTCTCCACATTTATGTGTTTGTTTGTTTGTCTATCTAATCTTTTGGTTTTTATTTCTAATGAGGTCGACCAGTTGTCTATTTATTATTTTTTTTACTACGCATCAAGCTGCGCTGCTTGTCTTTGCTCCTGTGTGCTCGCGCACTCTCGCCTTTTCCACTTATTTTTATTTTTGATTTATTTTTGATTTATTTTGTCAATTTTTAAAAAAAAAATACGCATCGTGCTGTGCTGTTTGTGTTTGCTTGAGTGCATTCGCGCGCTCTCGCTTTCTCCACTTTACAATTTTTTTGTTATTATTTATCTATTCCTGAGAGTTTATCTTATTTTTTATTTGTTTATTTAAATGAAGTCGACCAGTTGCCTGCCCTTCCTTCCATTATCCGTCACCGAGACAAACTGAACAAAGTTCTGAGGTCGACCTTGTAAAGATAAGGATTCAGGTCTGTCTGCTGTTTCCTTTGCTCCTGCGGGCACTGCCCTTCTCTCCACATTTATGTGTTTGTTTGTTTGTCTATCTAATCTTTTGGGTTTTTATTTCTAATGAGGTCGACCAGTTGTCTATTTGTTATTTTTTTTACTACGCATCAAGCTGCGCTGCTTGTCTTTGCTCCTGTGTGCTCGCGCACTCTCGCCTTTTCCACTTATTTTTATTTTTGATTTATTTTTGATTTATTTTGTCAATTTAAAAAAAAATACGCATCGTGCTGTGCTGTTTGTGTTTGCTTGAGTGCATTCGCGCGCTCTCGCTTTCTCCACTTTACAATTTTTTTGTTATTATTTATCTATTCCTGAGAGTTTATCTTATTTTTTATTTGTTTATTTAAATGAAGTCGACCAGTTGCCTGCCCTTCCTTCCATTATCCGTCACCAAACAAACTGAACAAAGTTCTGAGGTCGACCTTGTAAAGATAAGGATTCAGGTCTGTCTGCTGTTTACCTTTGCTCCTGCGCGCACTGCCCTTCTCTCCACATTTATGTGTTTGTTTGTTTGTCTATCTAATCTTTTGGGTTTTTATTTCTAATGAGGTCGACCAGTTGTCTATTTATTATTTTTTTTACTACGCAACAAGCTGCGCTGCTTGTCTTTGCTCCTGTCTGCTCGCGCACTCTCCCCTTTTCCTCTTATTTTTATTTTTGATTTATTTTTGATTTATTTTGTCAATTTTAAAAAAAATATGCATCGTGCTGTCCTGTTTGTGTTTGCTTGAGTGCATTCGCGCGCTCTCGCTTTCTCCACTTTATAATATTTTTGTTATTATTTATTCCTGAGAGTTTATCTTATTTTTTATTTGTTTATTTAAATGAAGTCGACCAGTTGCCTGCCCTTCCTTCCATTATCCGTCACCGAGACAAACTGAACAAAGTTCTGAGGTCGACCTTGTAAAGATAAGGATTCAGGTCTGTCTGCTGTTTACCTTTGCTCCTGCGCGCACTGCCCTTCTCTCCACATTTATGTGTTTGTTTGTTTGTCTATCTAATCTTTTGGGTTTTTATTTCTAATGAGGTCGACCAGTTGTCTATTTATTATTTTTTTTACTACGCATCAAGCTGCGCTGCTTGTCTTTGCTCCTGTGTGCTCTCGCACTCTCGCCTTTTCCACTTATTTTTATTTTTGATTTATTTTTGATTTATTTTTTCAATTTTTAAAAAAAAATACGCATCGTGCTGTGCTGTTTGTGTTTGCTTGAGTGCATTCGCGCGCTCTCGCTTTCTCCACTTTACAATTTTTTTGTTATTATTTATCTATTCCTGAGAGTTTATCTTATTTTTTATTTGTTTTTTAAATGAAGTCGACCAGTTGCCTGCGCTTCCTTCCATTATCCGTCACCGAGACAAACTGAACAAAGTTCTGAGGTCGACCTTGTAAAGATAAGGATTCAGGTCTGTCTGCTGTTTACCTTTGCTCCTGCGCGCACTGCCCTTCTCTCCACATTTATGTGTTTGTTTGTTTGTCTATCTAATCTTTTGGGTTCTTATTTCTAATGAGGTCGACCAGTTGTCTATTTATTATTTTTTTTACTACGCATCAGGCTGCGCTGCTTGTCTTTGCTCCTGTGTGCTCGCGCACTCTCGCCTTTTCCACTTATTTTTATTTTTGATTTATTTTTGATTTATTTTGTCAATTTTTTTAAAAAAAATACGCATCGTGCTGTGCTGTTTGTGTTTGCTTGAGTGCATTCGCGCGCTCTCGCTTTCTCCACTTTACAATTTTTTGTTATTATTTATCTATTCCTGAGAGTTTATCTTATTTTTTATTTGTTTATTTAAATGAAGTCGACCAGTTGCCTGCCCTTCCTTCCATTATCCGTCACCGAGACAAACTGAACAAAGTTCTGAGGTCGACCTTGTAAAGATAAGGATTCAGGTCTGTCTGCTGTTTACCTTTGCTCCTGCGCGCACTGCCCTTCTCTCCACATTTATGTGTTTGTTTGTTTTTCTATCTAATCTTTTGGGTTTTTATTTCTAATGAGGTCGACCAGTTGTCTATTTATTATTTTTTTTACTACGCATCAAGCTGCGCTGCTTGTCTTTGCTCCTGTGTGCTCGCGCACTCTCGCCTTTTCCACTTATTTTTATTTTTGATTTATTTTTGATTTATTTTGTCAATTTAAAAAAAAATACGCATCCTGCTGTGCTGTTTGTGTTTGCTTGAGTGCATTCGCGCGCTCTCGCTTTCTCCACTTTACAATTTTTTTGTTATTATTTATCTATTCCTGAGAGTTTATCTTATTTTTTATTTGTTTATTTAAATGAAGTCGACCAGTTGCCTGCCCTTCCTTCCATTATCCGTCACCGAGACAAACTGAACAAAGTTCTGAGGTCGACCTTGTAAAGATAAGGATTCAGGTCTGTCTGCTGTTTACCTTTGCTCCTGCGCGGACTGCCCTTCTCTCCACATTTATGTGTTTGTTTGTTTGTCTATCTAATCTTTTGGGTTTTTATTTCTAATGAGGTCGACCAGTTGTCTATTTATTATTTTTTTTACTACGCATCAAGCTGCGCTGCTTGTCTTTGCTCTTGTGTGCTCGCGCACTCTCGCCTTTTCCACTTATTTTTATTTTTGATTTATTTTTGATTTATTTTGTCAATTTAAAAAAAAACTCATCGTGCTGTGCTGTTTGTGTTTGCTTGAGTGCATTCGCGCGCTCTCGCTTTCTCCACTTTATGATATTTGTTATTATTTATCTATTCCTGAGAGTTTATCTTATTTTTTATTTGTTTATTTAAAGGAAGTCGACCAGTTGCCTGCCCTTCCTTCCATTATCCGTCACCGAGACAAACTGAACAAAGTTGTGAGGTCGACCTTTTAAAGATAAGGATTCAGGTCTGTCTGCTGTTTACCTTTGCTCCTGCGCGCACTGCCCTTCTCTCCACATTTATGTGTTTGTTTGTTTGTCTATCTAATCTTTTGGGTTTTTATTTCTAATGAGGTCGACCAGTTGTCTATTTATTATTTTTTTTACTACGCATCAAGCTGCGCTGCTTGTCTTTGCTCCTGTGTGCTCGCGCACTCTCGCCTTTTCCACTTATTTTTATTTTTGATTTATTTTTGATTTATTTTGTCAATTTAAAAAAAATACGCATCGTGCTGTGCTGTTTGTGTTTGCTTGAGTGCATTCGCGCGCTCTCGCTTTCTCCACTTTACAATTTTTTTGTTATTATTTATCTATTCCTGAGAGTTTATCTTATTTTTTATTTGTTTATTTAAATGAAGTCGACCAGTTGCCTGCCCTTCCTTCCATTATCTGTCACCGAGACAAACTGAACAAAGTTCTGAGGTCGACCTTTTAAAGATAAGGATTCAGGTCTGTCTGCTGTTTACCTTTGCTCCTGCGCGCACTGCCCTTCTCTCCACATTTATGTGTTTGTTTGTTTTTCTATCTAATCTTTTGGGTTTTTATTTCTAATGAGGTCGACCAGTTGTCTATTTATTATTTTTTTTACTACGCATCAAGCTGCGCTGCTTGTCTTTGCTCCTGTGTGCTCGCGCACTCTCGCCTTTTCCACTTATTTTTATTTTTGATATATTTTTGATTTATTTTGTCAATTTAAAAAAAAATACGCATCCTGCTGTGCTGTTTGTGTTTGCTTGAGTGCATTCGCGCGCTCTCGCTTTCTCCACTTTACAATTTTTTTGTTATTATTTATCTATTCCTGAGAGTTTATCTTATTTTTTATTTGTTTATTTAAATGAAGTCGACCAGTTGCCTGCCCTTCCTTCCATTATCCGTCACCGAGACAAACTGAACAAAGTTCTGAGGTCGACCTTGTAAAGATAAGGATTCAGGTCTGTCTGCTGTTTACCTTTGCTCCTGCGCGGACTGCCCTTCTCTCCACATTTATGTGTTTGTTTGTTTGTCTATCTAATCTTTTGGGTTTTTATTTCTAATGAGGTCGACCAGTTGTCTATTTATTATTTTTTTTACTACGCATCAAGCTGCGCTGCTTGTCTTTGCTCTTGTGTGCTCGCGCACTCTCGCCTTTTCCACTTATTTTTATTTTTGATTTATTTTTGATTTATTTTGTCAATTTAAAAAAAAACTCATCGTGCTGTGCTGTTTGTGTTTGCTTGAGTGCATTCGCACGCTCTCGCTTTCTCCACTTTATGATATTTGTTATTATTTATCTATTCCTGAGAGTTTATCTTATTTTTTATTTGTTTATTTAAATGAAGTCGACCAGTTGCCTGCCCTTCCTTCCATTATCCGTCACCGAGACAAACTGAACAAAGTTCTGAGGTCGACCTTGTAAAGATAAGGATTCAGGTCTGTCTGCTGTTTACCTTTGCTCCTGCGCGCACTGCCCTTCTCTCCACATTTATGTGTTTGTTTGTTTGTCTATCTAATCTTTTGGGTTTTTATTTCTAATGAGTTCGACCAGTTGTCTATTTATTACTTTTTTTACTACGCATCAAACTGCGCTGCTTGTCTTTGCTCCTGTGTACTCGCGCACTCTCGCCTTTTCCTCTTATTTTTATTTTTGATTTATTTTTGATTTATTTTGTCAATTTTAAAAAAAAATATGCATCGTGCTGTGCTGTTTGTGTTTGCGTGAGTGCATTCGCGCGCACTCGCTTTCTCCACTTTACAATTTTTTTGTTATTATTTATCTATTCCTGAGAGTTTATCTTATTTTTTATTTGTTTATTTAAATAAAGTCGACCAGTTGCCTGCCCTTCCTTCCGTTATCCGTCACTGAGACAAACTGAACAAATTTCTGAGGTCGACCTTGTAAAGATAAGGATTCAGGTCTGTCTGCTGTTTACCTTTGCTCCTGCGCGCACTGCCCTTCTCTCCATATTTATGTGTTTGTTTGTTTGTCTATCTAATCTTTTGGGTTTTTATTTCTAATGAGGTCGACCAGTTGTCTATTTATTATTTTTTTTACTACGCATCAAGCTGCGCTGCTTGTCTTTGCTCCTGTGTGCTCGCGCACTCTCGCCTTTTCCACTTATTTTTATTTTTGATTCATTTTTGATTTACTTTGTCAATTTTAAAAAAAATACGCATCGTGCTGTGCTGTTTGTGTTTGCTTGAGTGCATTCACGCGCTCTCGCTTTCTCCACTTTACAATTTTTTTGTTATTATTTATCTATTCCTGAGAGTTTATCTTATTTTTTATTTGTTTATTTAAAGGAAGTCGACCAGTTGCCTGCCCTTCCTTCCATTATCCGTCACCGAGACAAACTGAACAAAGTTCTGAGGTCGACCTTGTAAAGATAAGGATTCAGGTCTGTCTGCTGTTTACCTTTGCTCCTGCGCGCACTGCCCTTCTCTCCACATTTATATGTTTGTTTGTTTGTCTATCTAATCTTTTGGGTTTTTATTTCTAATGAGGTCGACCAGTTGTCTATTTATTATTTTTTTTACTACGCATCAAGCTGCGCTGCTTGTCTTTGCTCCTGTGTGCTCGCGCACTCTCGCCTTTTCCACTTATTTTTATTTTTGATTTATTTTTGATTTATTTTGTCAATTTAAAAAAAATACGCATCGTGCTGTGCTGTTTGTGTTTGCTTGAGTGCATTCGCGCGCTCTCGCTTTCTCCACTTTACAATTTTTTTGTTATTATTTATCTATTCCTGAGAGTTTATCTTATTTTTTATTTGTTTATTTAAATAAAGTCGACCAGTTGCCTGCCCTTCCTTCCATTATCCGTCACCGAGACAAACTGAACAAAGTTCTGAGGTCGACCTTGTAAAGATAAGGATTCAGGTCTGTCTGCTGTTTACCTTTGCTCCTGCGCGCACTGCCCTTCTCTCCACATTTATGTGTTTGTTTGTTTTTCTATCTAATCTTTTGGGTTTTTATTTCTAATGAGGTCGACCAGTTGTCTATTTATTATTTTTTTTTACTACGCATCAAGCTGCGCTGCTTGTCTTTGCTCCTGTGTGCTCGCGCACTCTCGCCTTTTCCACTTATTTTTATTTTTGATTTATTTTTGATTTATTTTGTCAATTTAAAAAAGTACGCATCCTGCTGTGCTGTTTGTGTTTGCTTGAGTGCATTCGCGCGCTCTCGCTTTCTCCACTTTACAATTTTTTTGTTATTATTTATCTATTCCTGAGAGTTTATCTTATTTTTTATTTGTTTATTTAAATGAAGTCGACCAGTTGCCTGTCCTTCCTTCCATTATCCGTCACCGAGACAAACTGAACAAAGTTCTGAGGTCGACCTTGTAAAGATAAGGATTCAGGTCTGTCTGCTGTTTACCTTTGCTCCTGCGCGCACTGCCCTTCTCTCCACATTTATGTGTTTGTTTGTTTGTCTATCTAATCTTTTGGGTTTTTATTTCTAATGAGGTCGACCAGTTGTCTATTTATTATTTTTTTTACTACGCATCAAGCTGCGCTGCTTGTCTTTGCTCTTGTGTGCTCGCGCACTCTCGCCTTTTCCACTTATTTTTATTTTTGATTTATTTTTGATTTATTTTGTCAATTTAAAAAAAAAACGCATCGTGCTGTGCTGCTTGTGTTTGCTTGAGTGCATTCGCGCGCTCTCGCTTTCTCCACTTTATGATTTTTTGTTATTATTTATCTATTCCTGAGAGTTTATCTTATTTTTTATTTGTTTATTTAAATGAAGTCGACCAGTTGCCTGCCCTTCCTTCCATTATCCGTCACCGAGACAAACTGAACAAAGTTCTGAGGTCGACCTTGTAAAGATAAGGATTCAGGTCTGTCTGCTGTTTACCTTTGCTCCTGCGCGCACTGCCCTTCTCTCCACATTTATGTGTTTGTTTGTTTGTCTATCTAATCTTTTGGGTTTTTATTTCTAATGGGGTCGACCAGTTGTCTATTTATTATTTTTTTTACTACGCATCAAGCTGCGCTGCTTGTCTTTGCTCCTGTGTGCTCGCGCACTCTCGCCTTTACCACTTATTTTTATTTTTGATTTATTTTTGATTTATTTTGTCAATTTAAAAAAAAATACGCATCCTGCTGTGCTGTTTGTGTTTGCTTGAGTGCATTCGCGCGCTCTCGCTTTCTCCACTTTACAATTTTTTTGTTATTATTTATCTATTCCTGAGAGTTTATCTTATTTTTTGTTTATTTAAATGAAGTCGACCAGTTGCCTGCCCTTCCTTCCATTATCCGTCACCGAGACAAACTGAACAAAGTTCTGAGGTCGACCTTGTAAACATAAGGATTCAGGTCTGTCTGCTGTTTACATTTGCTCCTGCGCGCACTGCCCTTCTCTCCACATTTATGTGTTTGTTTGTTTGTCTATCTAATCTTTTGGTTTTTATTTCTAATGAGGTCGACCAGTTGTCTATTTATTATTTTTTTTACTACGCATCAAGCTGCGCTGCTTGTCTTTGCTCCTGTGTGCTCGCGCACTCTCGCCTTTTCCACTTATTTTTATTTTTGATTTATTTTTGATTTATTTTGTCAATTTTTAAAAAAAAATACGCATCGTGCTGTGCTGTTTGTGTTTGCTTGAGTGCATTCGCGCGCTCTCGCTTTCTCCACTTTACAATTTTTTTGTTATTATTTATCTATTCCTGAGAGTTTATCTTATTTTTTATTTGTTTATTTAAATGAAGTCGACCAGTTGCCTGCCCTTCCTTCCATTATCCGTCACCGAGACAAACTGAACAAAGTTCTGAGGTCGACCTTTTAAAGATAAGGATTCAGGTCTGTCTGCTGTTTCCTTTGCTCCTGCGCGCACTGCCCTTCTCTCCACATTTATGTGTTTGTTTGTTTGTCTATCTAATCTTTTGGGTTTTTATTTCTAATGAGGTCGACCAGTTGTCTATTTGTTATTTTTTTTACTACGCATCAAGCTGCGCTGCTTGTCTTTGCTCCTGTGTGCTCGCGCACACTCGCCTTTTCCACTTATTTTTATTTTTGATTTATTTTTGATTTATTTTGTCAATTTAAAAAAAAATACGCATCGTGCTGTGCTGTTTGTGTTTGCTTGAGTGCATTCGCGCGCTCTCGCTTTCTCCACTTTACAATTTTTTTGTTATTATTTATCTATTCCTGAGAGTTTATCTTATTTTTTGTTTATTTAAATGAAGTCGACCAGTTGCCTGCCCTTCCTTCCATTATCCGTCACCGAGACAAACTGAACAAAGTTCTGAGGTCGACCTTGTAAACATAAGGATTCAGGTCTGTCTGCTGTTTACATTTGCTCCTGCGCGCACTGCCCTTCTCTCCACATTTATGTGTTTGTTTGTTTGTCTATCTAATCTTTTGGTTTTTATTTCTAATGAGGTCGACCAGTTGTCTATTTATTATTTTTTTTACTACGCATCAAGCTGCGCTGCTTGTCTTTGCTCCTGTGTGCTCGCGCACTCTCGCCTTTTCCACTTATTTTTATTTTTGATTTATTTTTGATTTATTTTGTCAATTTTTAAAAAAAAATACGCATCGTGCTGTGCTGTTTGTGTTTGCTTGAGTGCATTCGCGCGCTCTCGCTTTCTCCACTTTACAATTTTTTTGTTATTATTTATCTATTCCTGAGAGTTTATCTTATTTTTTATTTGTTTATTTAAATGAAGTCGACCAGTTGCCTGCCCTTCCTTCCATTATCCGTCACCGAGACAAACTGAACAAAGTTCTGAGGTCGACCTTTTAAAGATAAGGATTCAGGTCTGTCTGCTGTTTCCTTTGCTCCTGCGGGCACTGCCCTTCTCTCCACATTTATGTGTTTGTTTGTTTGTCTATCTAATCTTTTGGGTTTTTATTTCTAATGAGGTCGACCAGTTGTCTATTTGTTATTTTTTTTACTACGCATCAAGCTGCGCTGCTTGTCTTTGCTCCTGTGTGCTCGCGCACTCTCGCCTTTTCCACTTATTTTTATTTTTGATTTTTTTTTGATTTATTTTGTCAATTTAAAAAAAAATACGCATCGTGCTGTGCTGTTTGTGTTTGCTTGAGTGCATTCGCGCGCTCTCGCTTTCTCCACTTTACAATTTTTTTGTTATTATATATCTATTCCTGAGAGTTTATCTTATTTTTTATTTGTTTATTTAAATGAAGTCGACCAGTTGCCTGCCCTTCCTTCCATTATCCGTCACCAAACAAACTGAACAAAGTTCTGAGGTCGACCTTGTAAAGATAAGGATTCAGGTCTGTCTGCTGTTTACCTTTGCTCCTGCGCGCACTGCCCTTCTCTCCACATTTATGTGTTTGTTTGTTTGTCTATCTAATCTTTTGGGTTTTTATTTCTAATGAGGTCGACCAGTTGTCTATTTATTATTTTTTTTACTACGCAACAAGCTGCGCTGCTTGTCTTTGCTCCTGTCTGCTCGCGCACTCTCCCCTTTTCCTCTTATTTTTATTTTTGATTTATTTTTGATTTATTTTGTCAATTTTAAAAAAAATATGCATCGTGCTGTCCTGTTTGTGTTTGCTTGAGTGCATTCGCGCGCTCTCGCTTTCTCCACTTTACAATATTTTTGTTATTATTTATTCCTGAGAGTTTATCTTATTTTTTATTTGTTTATTTAAATGAAGTCGACCAGTTGCCTGCCCTTCCTTCCATTATCCGTCACCGAGACAAACTGAACAAAGTTCTGAGGTCGACCTTGTAAAGATAAGGATTCAGGTCTGTCTGCTGTTTACCTTTGCTCCTGCGCGCACTGCCCTTCTCTCCACATTTATGTGTTTGTTTGTTTGTCTATCTAATCTTTTGGGTTTTTATTTCTAATGAGGTCGACCAGTTGTCTATTTATTATTTTTTTTACTACGCATCAAGCTGCGCTGCTTGTCTTTGCTCCTGTGTGCTCTCGCACTCTCGCCTTTTCCACTTAATTTTATTTTTGATTTATTTTTGATTTATTTTTTCAATTTTTAAAAAAAAATACGCATCGTGCTGTGCTGTTTGTGTTTGCTTGAGTGCATTCGCGCGCTCTCGCTTTCTCCACTTTACAATTTTTTTGTTATTATTTATCTATTCCTGAGAGTTTATCTTATTTTTTATTTGTTTTTTAAATGAAGTCGACCAGTTGCCTGCCCTTCCTTCCATTATCCGTCACCGAGACAAACTGAACAAAGTTCTGAGGTCGACCTTGTAAAGATAAGGATTCAGGTCTGTCTGCTGTTTACCTTTGCTCCTGCGCGCACTGCCCTTCTCTCCACATTTATGTGTTTGTTTGTTTGTCTATCTAATCTTTTGGGTTTTTATTTCTAATGATGTCGACCAGTTGTCTATTTACTATTTTTTTTACTACGCATCAAGCTGCGCTGCTTGTCTTTGCTCCTGTGTGCTCGCGCACTCTCGCCTTTTCCACTTATTTTTATTTTTGATTTATTTTTGATTTATTTTGTCAATTTTAAAAAAAAATACGGATCGTGCTGTGCTGTTTGTGTTGGCTTGAGTGCATTCGCGCGCTCTCGCTTTCTCCACTTTACAATTTTTTTGTTATTATTTATCTATTCCTGAGAGTTTATCTTATTTTTTATTTGTTTTTTAAATGAAGTCGACCAGTTGCCTGCCCTTCCTTCCATTATCCGTCACCGAGACAAACTGAACAAAGTTCTGAGGTCGACCTTGTAAAGATAAGGATTCAGGTCTGTCTGCTGTTTACCTTTGCTCCTGCGCGCACTGCCCTTCTCTCCACATTTATGTGTTTGTTTGTTTGTCTATCTAATCTTTTGGGTTTTTATTTCTAATGAGGTCGACCAGTTGTCTATTTATTATTTTTTTTACTACGCAACAAGCTGCGCTGCTTGTCTTTGCTCCTGTCTGCTCGCGCACTCTCCCCTTTTCCTCTTATTTTTATTTTTGATTTATTTTTGATTTATTTTGTCAATTTAAAAAAAAATATGCATCGTGCTGTCCTGTTTGTGTTTGCTTGAGTGCATTCGCGCGCTCTCGCTTTCTCCACTTTACAATATTTTTGTTATTATTTATTCCTGAGAGTTTATCTTATTTTTTATTTGTTTATTTAAATGAAGTCGACCAGTTGCCTGCCCTTCCTTCCATTATCCGTCACCGAGACAAACTGAACAAAGTTCTGAGGTCGACCTTGTAAAGATAAGGATTCAGGTCTGTCTGCTGTTTACCTTTGCTCCTGCGCGCACTGACCTTCTCTCCACATTTATGTGTTTGTTTGTTTGTCTATCTAATCTTTTGGGTTTTTATTTCTAATGAGGTCGACCAGTTGTCTATTTATTATTTTTTTTACTACGCATCAAGCTGCGCTGCTTGTCTTTGCTCCTGTGTGCTCGCGCATTCTCGCCTTTACCACTTATTTTTATTTTTGATTTATTTTTGATTTATTTTGTCAATTTAAAAAAAAATACGCATCCTGCTGTGCTGTTTGTGTTTGCTTGAGTGCATTCGCGCGCTCTCGCTTTCTCCACTTTACAATTTTTTTGTTATTATTTATCTATTCCTGAGAGTTTATCTTATTTTTTGTTTATTTAAATGAAGTCGACCAGTTGCCTGCCCTTCCTTCCATTATCCGTCACCGAGACAAACTGAACAAAGTTCTGAGGTCGACCTTGTAAAGATAAGGATTCAGGTCTGTCTGCAGTTTACCTTTGCTCCTGCGCGCACTGCCCTTCTCTCCACATTTATATGTTTGTTTGTTTGTCTATCTAATCTTTTGGTTTTTATTTCTAATGAGGTCGACCAGTTGTCTATTTATTATTTTTTTTACTACGCATCAAGCTGCGCTGCTTGTCTTTGCTCCTGTGTGCTCGCGCACTCTCGCCTTTTCCACTTATTTTTATTTTTGATTTATTTTTGATTTATTTTGTCAATTTTTTAAAAAAAATACGCATCGTGCTGTGCTGTTTGTGTTTGCTTGAGTGCATTCGCGCGCTCTCGCTTTCTCCACTTTACAATTTTTTTGTTATTATTTATCTATTCCTGAGAGTTTATCTTATTTTTTATTTGTTTATTTAAATGAAGTCGACCAGTTGCCTGCCCTTCCTTCCATTATCCGTCACCGAGACAAACTGAACAAAGTTCTGAGGTCGACCTTGTAAAGATAAGGATTCAGGTCTGTCTGCTGTTTACCTTTGCTCCTGCGCCCACTGCCCTTCTCTCCACATTTATGTGTTTGTTTGTTTGTCTATCTAATCTTTTGGGTTTTTATTTCTAATGAGGTGGACCAGTTGTCTATTTATTATTTTTTTTACTACGAATCAAGCTGCGCTGCTTGTCTTTGCTCATGTGTGCTCGCGCACTCTCGCCTTTTCCACTTATTTTTATTTTTGATTTATTTTTGATTTATTTTGTCAATTTAAAAAAAAATACGCATCGTGCTGTGCTGTTTGTGTTTGCTTGAGTGCATTCGCGCGCTCTCGCTTTCTCCACTTTACAATTTTTTTGTTATTATTTATCTATTCCTGAGAGTTTATCTTATTTTTTATTTGTTTATTTAAATGAAGTCGACCAGTTGCCTGCCCTTCCTTCCATTATCCGTCACCGAGACAAACTGAACAAAATTCTGAGGTCGACCTTGTAAAGATAAGGATTCAGGTCTGTCTGCTGTTTTCCTTTGCTCCTGCGTGCACTGCCCTTCTCTCCACATTTATGTGTTTGTTTGTTTGTCTATCTAATCTTTTGGGTTTTTATTTCTAATGAGGTCGACCAGTTGTCAATTTATTATTTTTTTTACTACGCATCAAGCTGCGCTGCTTGTCTTTGCTCCTGTGTGCTCTCGCACTCTCGCCTTTTCCACTTATTTTTATTTTTGATTTAATTTTGATTTATTTTTTCAATTTTTAAAAAAAAATACGCATCGTGCTGTGCTGTTTGTGTTTGCTTGAGTGCATTCGCGCGCTCTCGCTTTCTCCACTTTACAATTTTTTTGTTATTATTTATCTATTCCTGAGAGTTTATCTTATTTTTTATTTGTTTTTTAAATGAAGTCGACCAGTTGCCTGCCCTTCCTTCCATTATCCGTCACCGAGACAAACTGAACAAAGTTCTGAGGTCGACCTTGTAAAGATAAGGATTCAGGTCTGTCTGCTGTTTACCTTTGCTCCTGCGCGCACTGCCCTTATCTCCACATTTATGTGTTTGTTTGTTTGTCTATCTAATCTTTTGGGTTTTTATTTCTAATGAGGTCGACCAGTTGTCTATTTATTATTTTTTTTACTACGCATCAAGCTGCGCTGCTTGTCTTTGCTCCTGTGTGCTCTCGCACTCTCGCCTTTTCCACTTATTTTTATTTTTGATTTATTTTTGATTTATTTTTTCAATTTTTAAAAAAAAATACGCATCGTGCTGTGCTGTTTATGTTTGCTTGAGTGCATTCGCGCGCTCTCGCTTTCTCCACTTTACAATTTTTTTGTTATTATTTATCTATTCCTGAGAGTTTATCTTATTTTTTATTTGTTTTTTAAATGAAGTCGACCAGTTGCCTGCCCTTCCTTCCATTATCCGTCACCGAGACAAACTGAACAAAGTTCTGAGGTCGACCTTGTAAAGATAAGGATTCAGGTCTGTCTGCTGTTTACCTTTGCTCCTGCGCGCACTGCCCTTCTCTCCACATTTATGTGTTTGTTTGTTTGTCTATCTAATCTTTTGGGTTTTTATTTCTAATGAGGTCGACCAGTTGTCTATTTATTATTTTTTTTACTACGCATCAAGCTGCGCTGCTTGTCTTTGCTCCTGTGTGCTCGCGCATTCTCGCCTTTACCACTTATTTTTATTTTTGATTTATTTTTGATTTATTTTGTCAATTTAAAAAAAAATACGCATCCTGCTGTGCTGTTTGTGTTTGCTTGAGTGCATTCGCGCGCTCTCGCTTTCTCCACTTTACAATTTTTTTGTTATTATTTATCTATTCCTGAGAGTTTATCTTATTTTTTGTTTATTTAAATGAAGTCGACCAGTTGCCTGCCCTTCCTTCCATTATCCGTCACCGAGACAAACTGAACAAAGTTCTGAGGTCGACCTTGTAAAGATAAGGATTCAGGTCTGTCTGCTGTTTACATTTGCTCCTGCGCGCACTGCCCTTCTCTCCACATTTATGTGTTTGTTTGTTTGTCTATCTAATCTTTTGGTTTTTATTTCTAATGAGGTCGACCAGTTGTCTATTTATTATTTTTTTTACTACGCATCAAGCTGCGCTGCTTGTCTTTGCTCCTGTGTGCTCGCGCACTCTCGCCTTTTCCACTTATTTTTATTTTTGATTTATTTTTGATTTATTTTGTCAATTTAAAAAAAAATACGCATCGTGCTGTGCTGTTTGTGTTTGCTTGAGTGCATTCGCGCGCTCTCGCTTTCTCCACTTTACAATTTTTTTGTTATTATTTATCTATTCCTGAGAGTTTATCTTATTTTTTATTTGTTTATTTAAAGGAAGTCGACCAGTTGCCTGCCCTTCCTTCCATTATCCGTCACCGAGACAAACTGAACAAAATTCTGAGGTCGACCTTGTAAAGATAAGGATTCACGTCTGTCTGCTGTTTTCCTTTGCTCCTGCGTGCACTGCCCTTCTCTCCACATTTATGTGTTTGTTTGTTTGTCTATCTAATCTTTTGGGTTTTTATTTCTAATGAGGTCGACCAGTTGTCAATTTATTATTTTTTTTACTACGCATCAAGCTGCGCTGCTTGTCTTTGCTCCTGTGTGCTCTCGCACTCTCGCCTTTTCCACTTATTTTTATTTTTGATTTAATTTTGATTTATTTTTTCAATTTTTAAAAAAAAATACGCATCGTGCTGTGCTGTTTGTGTTTGCTTGAGTGCATTCGCGCGCTCTCGCTTTCTCCACTTTACAATTTTTTTGTTATTATTTATCTATTCCTGAGAGTTTATCTTATTTTTTATTTGTTTTTTAAATGAAGTCGACCAGTTGCCTGCCCTTCCTTCCATTATCCGTCACCGAGACAAACTGAACAAAGTTCTGAGGTCGACCTTGTAAAGATAAGGATTCAGGTCTGTCTGCTGTTTACCTTTGCTCCTGCGCGCACTGCCCTTATCTCCACATTTATGTGTTTGTTTGTTTGTCTATCTAATCTTTTGGGTTTTTATTTCTAATGAGGTCGACCAGTTGTCTATTTATTATTTTTTTTACTACGCATCAAGCTGCGCTGCTTGTCTTTGCTCCTGTGTGCTCTCGCACTCTCGCCTTTTCCACTTATTTTTATTTTTGATTTATTTTTGATTTATTTTTTCAATTTTTAAAAAAAAATACGCATCGTGCTGTGCTGTTTATGTTTGCTTGAGTGCATTCGCGCGCTCTCGCTTTCTCCACTTTACAATTTTTTTGTTATTATTTATCTATTCCTGAGAGTTTATCTTATTTTTTATTTGTTTTTTAAATGAAGTCGACCAGTTGCCTGCCCTTCCTTCCATTATCCGTCACCAAGACAAACTGAACAAAGTTCTGAGGTCGACCTTGTAAAGATAAGGATTCAGGTCTGTCTGCTGTTTACCTTTGCTCCTGCGCGCACTGCCCTTCTCTCCACATTTATGTGTTTGTTTGTTTGTCTATCTAATCTTTTGGGTTTTTATTTCTAATGAGGTCGACCAGTTGTCTATTTATTATTTTTTTTACTACGCATCAAGCTGCGCTGCTTGTCTTTGCTCCTGTGTGCTCGCGCATTCTCGCCTTTACCACTTATTTTTATTTTTGATTTATTTTTGATTTATTTTGTCAATTTAAAAAAAAATACGCATCGTGCTGTGCTGTTTGTGTTTGCTTGAGTGCATTCGCGCGCTCTCGCTTTCTCCACTTTACAATTTTTTTGTTATTATTTATCTATTCCTGAGAGTTTATCTTATTTTTTATTTGTTTATTTAAATGAAGTCGACCAGTTGCCTGCCCTTCCTTCCATTATCCGTCACCGAGACAAACTGAACAAAGTTCTGAGGTCGACCTTGTAAAGATAAGGATTCAGGTCTGTCTGCTGTTTACATTTGCTCCTGCGCGCACTGCCCTTCTCTCCACATTTATGTGTTTGTTTGTTTGTCTATCTAATCTTTTGGTTTTTATTTCTAATGAGGTCGACCAGTTGTCTATTTATTATTTTTTTTACTACGCATCAAGCTGCGCTGCTTGTCTTTGCTCCTGTGTGCTCGCGCACTCTCGCCTTTTCCACTTATTTTTATTTTTGATTTATTTTTGATTTATTTTGTCAATTTAAAAAAAAATACGCATCGTGCTGTGCTGTTTGTGTTTGCTTGAGTGCATTCGCTCGCTCTCGCTTTCTCCACTTTACAATTTTTTTGTTATTATTTATCTATTCCTGAGAGTTTATCTTATTTTTTATTTGTTTATTTAAATGAAGTCGACCAGTTGCCTGCCCTTCCTTCCATTATCCGTCACAGAGACAAACTGAACAAAGTTCTGAGGTCGACCTTGTAAAGATAAGGATTCACGTCTGTCTGCTGTTTTCCTTTGCTCCTGCGCGCACTGCCCTTCTCTCCACATTTATGTGTTTGTTTGTTTGTCTATCTAATCTTTTGGGTTTTTATTTCTAATGAGGTCGACCAGTTGTCAATTTATTATTTTTTTTACTACGCATCAAGCTGCGCTGCTTGTCTTTGCTCCTGTGTGCTCTCGCACTCTCGCCTTTTCCACTTATTTTTATTTTTGATTTATTTTTGATTTATTTTTTCAATTTTTAAAAAAAAATACGCATCGTGCTGTGCTGTTTGTGTTTGCTTGAGTGCATTCGCGCGCTCTCGCTTTCTCCACTTTACAATTTTTTTGTTATTATTTATCTATTCCTGAGAGTTTATCTTATTTTTTATTTGTTTTTTAAATGAAGTCGACCAGTTGCCTGCCCTTCCTTCCATTATCCGTCACAGAGACAAACTGAACAAAGTTCTGAGGTCGACCTTGTAAAGATAAGGATTCAGGTCTGTCTGCTGTTTACCTTTGCTCCTGCGCGCACTGCCCTTCTCTCCACATTTATGTGTTTGTTTGTTTGTCTATCTAATCTTTTGGGTTTTTATTTCTAATGAGGTCGACCAGTTGTCTATTTATTATTTTTTTTACTACGCATCAAGCTGCGCTGCTTGTCTTTGCTCCTGTGTGCTCTCGCACTCTCGCCCTTTCCACTTATTTTTATTTTTGATTTATTTTTGATTTATTTTTTCAATTTTTAAAAAAAAATACGCATCGTGCTGTGCTGTTTGTGTTTGCTTGAGTGCATTCGCGCGCTCTCGCTTTCTCCACTTTACAATTTTTTTGTTATTATTTATCTATTCCTGAGAGTTTATCTTATTTTTTATTTGTTTTTTAAATGAAGTCGACCAGTTGCCTGCCCTTCCTTCCATTATCCGTCACCGAGACAAACTGAACAAAGTTCTGAGGTCGACCTTGTAAAGATAAGGATTCAGGTCTGTCTGCTGTTTACCTTTGCTCCTGCGCGCACTGCCCTTCTCTCCACATTTATGTGTTTGTTTGTTTGTCTATCTAATCTTTTGGGTTTTTATTTCTAATGAGGTCGACCAGTTGTCTATTTATTATTTTTTTTACTACGCATCAAGCTGCGCTGCTTGTCTTTGCTCCTGTGTGCTCGCGCATTCTCGCCTTTACCACTTATTTTTATTTTTGATTTATTTTTGATTTATTTTGTCAATTTAAAAAAAAATACGCATCCTGCTGTGCTGTTTGTGTTTGCTTGAGTGCATTCGCGCGCTCTCGCTTTCTCCACTTTACAATTTTTTTGTTATTATTTATCTATTCCTGAGAGTTTATCTTATTTTTTGTTTATTTAAATGAAGTCGACCAGTTGCCTGCCCTTCCTTCCATTATCCGTCACCGAGACAAACTGAACAAAGTTCTGAGGTCGACCTTGTAAAGATAAGGATTCAGGTCTGTCTGCTGTTTACATTTGCTCCTGCGCGCACTGCCCTTCTCTCCACATTTATGTGTTTGTTTGTTTGTCTATCTAATCTTTTGGTTTTTATTTCTAATGAGGTCGAACAGTTGTCTATTTATTATTTTTTTTACTACGCATCAAGCTGCGCTGCTTGTCTTTGCTCCTGTGTGCTCGCGCACTCTCGCCTTTTCCACTTATTTTTATTTTTGATTTATTTTTGATTTATTTTGTCAATTTTTAAAAAAAAATACGCATCGTGCTGTGCTGTTTGTGTTTGCTTGAGTGCATTCGCGCGCTCTCGCTTTCTCCACTTTACAATTTTTTTGTTATTATTTATCTATTCCTGAGAGTTTATCTTATTTTTTATTTGTTTATTTAAATGAAGTCGACCAGTTGCCTGCCCTTCCTTCCATTATCCGTCACCGAGACAAACTGAACAAAGTTCTGAGGTCGACCTTTTAAAGATAAGGATTCAGGTCTGTCTGCTGTTTCCTTTGCTCCTGCGGGCACTGCCCTTCTCTCCACATTTATGTGTTTGTTTGTTTGTCTATCTCATCTTTTGGGTTTTTATTTCTAATGAGGTCGACCAGTTGTCTATTTGTTATTTTTTTTACTACGCATCAAGCTGCGCTGCTTGTCTTTGCTCCTGTGTGCTCGCGCACTCTCGCCTTTTCCACTTATTTTTATTTTTGATTTATTTTTGATTTATTTTGTCAATTTAAAAAAAAATACGCATCGTGCTGTGCTGTTTGTGTTTGCTTGAGTGCATTCGCGCGCTCTCGCTTTCTCCACTTTACAATTTTTTTGTTATTATTTATCTATTCCTGAGAGTTTATCTTATTTTTTATTTGTTTATTTAAATGAAGTCGACCAGTTGCCTGCCCTTCCTTCCATTATCCGTCACCAAACAAACTGAACAAAGTTCTGAGGTCGACCTTGTAAAGATAAGGATTCAGGTCTGTCTGCTGTTTACCTTTGCTCCTGCGCGCACTGCCCTTCTCTCCACATTTATGTGTTTGTTTGTTTGTCTATCTCATCTTTTGGGTTTTTATTTCTAATGAGGTCGACCAGTTGTCTATTTATTATTTTTTTTACTACGCAACAAGCTGCGCTGCTTGTCTTTGCTCCTGTCTGCTCGCGCACTCTCCCCTTTTCCTCTTATTTTTATTTTTGATTTATTTTTGATTTATTTTGTCAATTTTAAAAAAAATATGCATCGTGCTGTCCTGTTTGTGTTTGCTTGAGTGCATTCGCGCGCTCTCGCTTTCTCCACTTTACAATATTTTTGTTATTATTTATTCCTGAGAGTTTATCTTATTTTTTATTTGTTTATTTAAATGAAGTCGACCAGTTGCCTGCCCTTCCTTCCATTATCCGTCACCGAGACAAACTGAACAAAGTTCTGAGGTCGACCTTGTAAAGATAAGGATTCAGGTCTGTCTGCTGTTTACCTTTGCTCCTGCGCGCACTGCCCTTCTCTCCACATTTATGTGTTTGTTTGTTTGTCTATCTAATCTTTTGGGTTTTTATTTCTAATGAGGTCGACCAGTTGTCTATTTATTATTTTTTTTACTACGCATCAAGCTGCGCTGCTTGTCTTTGCTCCTGTGTGCTCTCGCACTCTCGCCTTTTCCACTTATTTTTATTTTTGATTTATTTTTGATTTATTTTTTCAATTTTAAAAAAAAAATACGCATCGTGCTGTGCTGTTTGTGTTTGCTTGAGTGCATTCGCGCGCTCTCGCTTTCTCCACTTTACAATTTTTTTGTTATTATTTATCTATTCCTGAGAGTTTATCTTATTTTTTTTTTTTTAAATGAAGTCGACCAGTTGCCTGCCCTTCCTTCCATTATCCGTCACCGAGACAAACTGAACAAAGTTCTGAGGTCGACCTTGTAAAGATAAGGATTCAGGTCTGTCTGCTGTTTACCTTTGCTCCTGCGCGCACTGCCCTTCTCTCCACATTTATGTGTTTGTTTGTTTGTCTATCTAATCTTTTGGGTTTTTATTTCTAATGAGGTCGACCAGTTGTCTATTTATTATTTTTTTTACTACGCATCAAGCTGCGCTGCTTGTCTTTGCTCCTGTGTGCTCGCGCACTCTCGCCTTTTCCACTTATTTTTATTTTTGATTTATTTTTGATTTATTTTGTCAATTTTAAAAAAAATACGGATCGTGCTGTGCTGTTTGTGTTGGCTTGAGTGCATTCGCGCGCTCTCGCATTCTCCACTTTACAATTTTTTTGTTATTACTTATCTATTCCTGAGAGTTTATCTTATTTTTTATTTGTTTATTTAAAGGAAGTCGACCAGTTGCCTGCCCTTCCTTCCATTATCCGTCACCGAGACAAACTGAACAAAGTTCTGAGGTCGACCTTGTAAAGATAAGGATTCAGGTCTGTCTGCTGTTTACCTTTGCTCCTGCGCCCACTGCCCTTCTCTCCACATTTATGTGTTTGTTTGTTTGTCTATCTAATCTTTTGGGTTTTTATTTCTAATGAGGTGGACCAGTTGTCTATTTATTATTTTTTTTACTACGAATCAAGCTGCGCTGCTTGTCTTTGCTCATGTGTGCTCGCGCACTCTCGCCTTTTCCACTTATTTTTATTTTTGATTTATTTTTGATTTATTTTGTCAATTTAAAAAAAAATACGCATCGTGCTGTGCTGTTTGTGTTTGCTTGAGTGCATTCGCGCGCTCTCGCTTTCTCCACTTTACAATTTTTTTGTTATTATTTATCTATTCCTGAGAGTTTATCTTATTTTTTATTTGTTTATTTAAATGAAGTCGACCAGTTGCCTGCCCTTCCTTCCATTATCCGTCACCGAGACAAACTGAACAAAATTCTGAGGTCGACCTTGTAAAGATAAGGATTCACGTCTGTCTGCTGTTTTCCTTTGCTCCTGCGTGCACTGCCCTTCTCTCCACATTTATGTGTTTGTTTGTTTGTCTATCTAATCTTTTGGGTTTTTATTTCTAATGAGGTCGACCAGTTGTCAATTTATTATTTTTTTTACTACGCATCAAGCTGCGCTGCTTGTCTTTGCTCCTGTGTGCTCTCGCACTCTCGCCTTTTCCACTTATTTTTATTTTTGATTTATTTTTGATTTATTTTTTCAATTTTTAAAAAAAAATACGCATCGTGCTGTGCTGTTTGTGTTTGCTTGAGTGCATTCGCGCGCTCTCGCTTTCTCCACTTTACAATTTTTTTGTTATTATTTATCTATTCCTGAGAGTTTATCTTATTTTTTATTTGTTTTTTAAATGAAGTCGACCAGTTGCCTGCCCTTCCTTCCATTATCCGTCACCGAGACAAACTGAACAAAGTTCTGAGGTCGACCTTGTAAAGATAAGGATTCAGGTCTGTCTGCTGTTTACCTTTGCTCCTGCGCGCACTGCCCTTCTCTCCACATTTATGTGTTTGTTTGTTTGTCTATCTAATCTTTTGGGTTTTTATTTCTAATGAGGTCGACCAGTTGTCTATTTATTATTTTTTTTACTACGCATCAAGCTGCGCTGCTTGTCTTTGCTCCTGTGTGCTCGCGCACTCTCGCCTTTTCCACTTATTTTTATTTTTGATTTATTTTTGATTTATTTTGTCAATTTTTAAAAAAAAATACGCATCGTGCTGTGCTGTTTGTGTTTGCTTGAGTGCATTCGCGCGCTCTCGCTTTCTCCACTTTACAATTTTTTTGTTATTATTTATCTATTCCTGAGAGTTTATCTTATTTTTTATTTGTTTATTTAAATGAAGTCGACCAGTTGCCTGCCCTTCCTTCCATTATCCGTCACCGAGACAAACTGAACAAAGTTCTGAGGTCGACCTTGTAAAGATAAGGATTCAGGTCTGTCTGCTGTTTACCTTTGCTCCTGCGCGCACTGCCCTTCTCTCCACATTTATGTGTTTGTTTGTTTGTCTATCTAATCTTTTGGGTTTTTATTTCTAATGAGGTCGACCAGTTGTCTATTTATTATTTTTTTTACTACGCATCAAGCTGCGCTGCTTGTCTTTGCTCCTGTGTGCTCGCGCACTCTCGCCTTTTCCACTTATTTTTATTTTTGATTTATTTTTGATTTATTTTGTCAATTTAAAAAAAATACGCATCGTGCTGTGCTGTTTGTGTTTGCTTGAGTGCATTCGCGCGCTCTCGCTTTCTCCACTTTACAATTTTTTTGTTATTATTATCTATTCCTGAGAGTTTATCTTATTTTTTATTTGTTTATTTAAAGAAGTCGACCAGTTGCCTGCCCTTCCTTCCATTATCCGTCACCGAGACAAACTGAACAAAGTTCTGAGGTCGACCTTGTAAAGATAAGGATTCAGGTCTGTCTGCTGTTTACCTTTGCTCCTGCGCCCACTGCCCTTCTCTCCACATTTATGTGTTTGTTTGTTTGTCTATCTAATCTTTTGGGTTTTTATTTCTAATGAGGTCGACCAGTTGTCTATTTATTATTTTTTTTACTACGCATCAAGCTGCGCTGCTTGTCTTTGCTCCTGTGTGCTCGCGCACTCTCGCCTTTTCCACTTATTTTTATTTTTGATTTATTTTTGATTTATTTTGTCAATTTAAAAAAAATACGCATCGTGCTGTGCTGTTTGTGTTTGCTTGAGTGCATTCGCGCGCTCTCGCTTTCTCCACTTTACAATTTTTTTGTTATTATTTATCTATTCCTGAGAGTTTATCTTATTTTTTATTTGTTTATTTAAATGAAGTCGACCAGTTGCCTGCCCTTCCTTCCATTATCCGTCACCGAGACAAACTGAACAAAGTTCTGAGGTCGACCTTGTAAAGATAAGGATTCAGGTCTGTCTGCTGTTTACCTTTGCTCCTGCGCGCACTGCCCTTCTCTCCACATTTATGTGTTTGTTTGTTTGTCTATCTAATCTTTTGGGTTTTTATTTCTAATGAGGTCGACCAGTTGTCTATTTATTATTTTTTTTACTACGCATCAAGCTGCGCTGCTTGTCTTTGCTCCTGTGTGCTCGCGCACTCTCGCCTTTTCCACTTATTTTTATTTTTGATTTATTTTTGATTTATTTTGTCAATTTAAAAAAAAATACGCATCGTGCTGTGCTGTTTGTGTTTGCTTGAGTGCATTCGCGCGCTCTCGCTTTCTCCACTTTACAATTTTTTTGTTATTATTTATCTATTCCTGAGAGTTTATCTTATTTTTTATTTGTTTATTTAAATGAAGTCGACCAGTTGCCTGCCCTTCCTTCCATTATCCGTCACCGAGACAAACTGAACAAAGTTCTGAGGTCGACCTTGTAAAGATAAGGATTCAGGTCTGTCTGCTGTTTACCTTTGCTCCTGCGCGCACTGCCCTTCTCTCCACATTTATGTGTTTGTTTGTTTGTCTATCTAATCTTTTGGGTTTTTATTTCTAATGAGGTCGACCAGTTGTCTATTTATTATTTTTTTTACTACGCATCAAGCTGCGCTGCTTGTCTTTGCTCCTGTGTGCTCGCGCACTCTCGCCTTTTCCACTTATTTTTATTTTTGATTTATTTTTGATTTATTTTGTCAATTTAAAAAAAAATACGCATCGTGCTGTGCTGTTTGTGTTTGCTTGAGTGCATTCGCGCGCTCTCGCTTTCTCCACTTTACAATATTTTTGTTATTATTTATCTATTCCTGAGAGTTTATCTTATTTTTTATTTGTTTATTTAAATGAAGTCGACCAGTTGCCTGCCCTTCCTTCCATTATCCGTCACCGAGACAAACTGAACAAAGTTCTGAGGTCGACCTTGTAAAGATAAGGATTCAGGTCTGTCTGCTGTTTACCTTTGCTCCTGCGCGCACTGCCCTTCTCTCCACATTTATGTGTTTGTTTGTTTGTCTATCTAATCTTTTGGGTTTTTATTTCTAATGAGGTCGACCAGTTGTCTATTTATTATTTTTTTTACTACGCATCAAGCTGCGCTGCTTGTCTTTGCTCCTGTGTGCTCGCGCACTCTCGCCTTTTCCACTTATTTTTATTTTTGATTTATTTTTGATTTATTTTGTCAATTTAAAAAAAAATACGCATCGTGCTGTGCTGTTTGTGTTTGCTTGAGTGCATTCGCGCGCTCTCGCTTTCTCCACTTTACAATTTTTTGTTATTATTTATCTATTCCTGAGAGTTTATCTTATTTTTTATTTGTTTATTTAAATGAAGTCGACCAGTTGCCTGCCCTTCCTTCCATTATCCGTCACCGAGACAAACTGAACAAAGTTCTGAGGTCGACCTTGTAAAGATAAGGATTCAGGTCTGTCTGCTGTTTACCTTTGCTCCTGCGCGCACTGCCCTTCTCTCCACATTTATGTGTTTGTTTGTTTGTCTATCTAATCTTTTGGGTTTTTATTTCTAATGAGGTCGACCAGTTGTCTATTTATTATTTTTTTTACTACGCATCAAGCTGCGCTGCTTGTCTTTGCTCCTGTGTGCTCGCGCACTCTCGCCTTTTCCACTTATTTTTATTTTTGATTTATTTTGATTTATTTTGTCAATTTAAAAAAAAATACGCATCCTGCTGTGCTGTTTGTGTTTGCTTGAGTGCATTCGCGCGCTCTCGCTTTCTCCACTTTACAATTTTTTGTTATTATTTATCTATTCCTGAGAGTTTATCTTATTTTTTATTTGTTTATTTAAATGAAGTCGACCAGTTGCCTGCCCTTCCTTCCATTATCCGTCACCGAGACAAACTGAACAAAGTTCTGAGGTCGACCTTGTAAAGATAAGGATTCAGGTCTGTCTGCTGTTTACCTTTGCTCCTGCGCGCACTGCCCTTCTCTCCACATTTATGTGTTTGTTTGTTTGTCTATCTAATCTTTTGGGTTTTTATTTCTAATGAGGTCGACCAGTTGTCTATTTATTATTTTTTTTACTACGCATCAAGCTGCGCTGCTTGTCTTTGCTCCTGTGTGCTCGCGCACTCTCGCCTTTTCCACTTATTTTTATTTTTGATTTATTTTTGATTTATTTTGTCAATTTAAAAAAAAATACGCATCGTGCTGTGCTGTTTGTGTTTGCTTGAGTGCATTCGCGCGCTCTCGCTTTCTCCACTTTACAATTTTTTTGTTATTATTTATCTATTCCTGAGAGTTTATCTTATTTTTTATTTGTTTATTTAAATGAAGTCGACCAGTTGCCTGCCCTTCCTTCCATTATCCGTCACCGAGACAAACTGAACAAAGTTCTGAGGTCGACCTTGTAAAGATAAGGATTCAGGTCTGTCTGCTGTTTACCTTTGCTCCTGCGCGCACTGCCCTTCTCTCCACATTTATGTGTTTGTTTGTTTGTCTATCTAATCTTTTGGGTTTTTATTTCTAATGAGGTCGACCAGTTGTCTATTTATTATTTTTTTTACTACGCATCAAGCTGCGCTGCTTGTCTTTGCTCCTGTGTGCTCGCGCACTCTCGCCTTTTCCACTTATTTTTATTTTTGATTTATTTTTGATTTATTTTGTCAATTTAAAAAAAAATACGCATCGTGCTGTGCTGTTTGTGTTTGCTTGAGTGCATTCGCGCGCTCTCGCTTTCTCCACTTTACAATTTTTTTGTTATTATTTATCTATTCCTGAGAGTTTATCTTATTTTTATTTGTTTATTTAAATGAAGTCGACCAGTTGCCTGCCCTTCCTTCCATTATCCGTCACCGAGACAAACTGAACAAAGTTCTGAGGTCGACCTTGTAAAGATAAGGATTCAGGTCTGTCTGCTGTTTACCTTTGCTCCTGCGCGCACTGCCCTTCTCTCCACATTTATGTGTTTGTTTGTTTGTCTATCTAATCTTTTGGGTTTTTATTTCTAATGAGGTCGACCAGTTGTCTATTTATTATTTTTTTTACTACGCATCAAGCTGCGCTGCTTGTCTTTGCTCCTGTGTGCTCGCGCACTCTCGCCTTTTCCACTTATTTTTATTTTTGATTTATTTTTGATTTATTTTGTCAATTTAAAAAAATACGCATCGTGCTGTGCTGTTTGTGTTTGCTTGAGTGCATTCGCGCGCTCTCGCTTTCTCCCCTTTACAATATTTTTGTTATTATTTATTCCTGAGAGTTTATCTTATTTTTTATTTGTTTATTTAAATGAAGTCGACCAGTTGCCTGCCCTTCCTTCCATTATCCGTCACCGAGACAAACTGAACAAAGTTCTGAGGTCGACCTTGTAAAGATAAGGATTCAGGTCTTTCTGCTGTTTACCTTTGCTCCTGCGCGCACTGCCCTTCTCTCCACATTTATGTGTTTGTTTGTTTGTCTATCTAATCTTTTGGGTTTTTATTTCTAATGAGGTCGACCAGTTGTCTATTTATTATTTTTTTTACTACGAATCAAGCTGCGCTGCTTGTCTTTGCTCATGTGTGCTCGCGCACTCTCGCCTTTTCCACTTATTTTTATTTTTGATTTATTTTTGATTTATTTTGTCAATTTAAAAAAAATACGCATCGTGCTGTGCTGTTTGTGTTTGCTTGAGTGCATTCGCGCGCTCTCGCTTTCTCCACTTTACAATTTTTTGTTATTATTTATCTATTCCTGAGAGTTTATCTTATTTTTTATTTGTTTATTTAAATGAAGTCGACCAGTTGCCTGCCCTTCCTTCCATTATCCGTCACCGAGACAAACTGAACAAAATTCTGAGGTCGACCTTGTAAAGATAAGGATTCACGTCTGTCTGCTGTTTTCCTTTGCTCCTGCGCGCACTGCCCTTCTCTCCACATTTATGTGTTTGTTTGTTTGTCTATCTAATCTTTTGGGTTTTTATTTCTAATGAGGTCGACCAGTTGTCTATTTATTATTTTTTTTACTACGCATCAAGCTGCGCTGCTTGTCTTTGCTCCTGTGTGCTCGCGCACTCTCGCCTTTTCCACTTATTTTTATTTTTGATTTATTTTTGATTTATTTTGTCAATTTAAAAAAAAATACGCATCCTGCTGTGCTGTTTGTGTTTGCTTGAGTGCATTCGCGCGCTCTCGCTTTCTCCACTTTACAATTTTTTTGTTATTATTTATCTATTCCTGAGAGTTTATCTTATTTTTTGTTTATTTAAATGAAGTCGACCAGTTGCCTGCCCTTCCTTCCATTATCCGTCACCGAGACAAACTGAACAAAGTTCTGAGGTCGACCTTTTAAAGATAAGGATTCAGGTCTGTCTGCTGTTTACCTTTGCTCCTGCGCGCACTGCCCTTCTCTCCACATTTATGTGTTTGTTTGTTTGTCTATCTAATCTTTTGGGTTTTTATTTCTAATGAGGTCGACCAGTTGTCTATTTATTATTTTTTTTTACTACGCATCAAGCTGCGCTGCTTGTCTTTGCTCCTGTGTGCTCGCGCACTCTCGCCTTTTCCACTTATTTTTATTTTTGATTTATTTTTGATTTATTTTGTCAATTTAAAAAAAAATACGCATCGTGCTGTGCTGTTTGTGTTTGCTTGAGTGCATTCGCGCGCTCTCGCTTTCTCCACTTTACAATATTTTTGTTATTATTTATTCCTGAGAGTTTATCTTATTTTTTATTTGTTTATTTAAATGAAGTCGACCAGTTGCCTGCCCTTCCTTCCATTATCCGTCACCGAGACAAACTGAACAAAGTTCTGAGGTCGACCTTGTAAAGATAAGGATTCAGGTCTTTCTGCTGTTTACCTTTGCTCCTGCGCGCACTGCCCTTCTCTCCACATTTATGTGTTTGTTTGTTTGTCTATCTAATCTTTTGGGTTTTTATTTCTAATGAGGTCGACCAGTTGTCTATTTATTATTTTTTTTACTACGAATCAAGCTGCGCTGCTTGTCTTTGCTCATGTGTGCTCGCGCACTCTCGCCTTTTCCACTTATTTTTATTTTTGATTTATTTTTGATTTATTTTGTCAATTTAAAAATAATACGCATCGTGCTGTGCTGTTTGTGTTTGCTTGAGTGCATTCGCGCGCTCTCGCTTTCTCCACTTTACAATTTTTTGTTATTATTTATCTATTCCTGAGAGTTTATCTTATTTTTTATTTGTTTATTTAAATGAAGTCGACCAGTTGCCTGCCCTTCCTTCCATTATCCGTCACCGAGACAAACTGAACAAAATTCTGAGGTCGACCTTGTAAAGATAAGGATTCACGTCTGTCTGCTGTTTTCCTTTGCTCCTGCGCGCACTGCCCTTCTCTCCACATTTATGTGTTTGTTTGTTTGTCTATCTAATCTTTTGGGTTTTTATTTCTAATGAGGTCGACCAGTTGTCTATTTATTATTTTTTTTACTACGCATCAAGCTGCGCTGCTTGTCTTTGCTCCTGTGTGCTCGCGCACTCTCGCCTTTTCCACTTATTTTTATTTTTGATTTATTTTTGATTTATTTTGTCAATTTAAAAAAAAATACGCATCCTGCTGTGCTGTTTGTGTTTGCTTGAGTGCATTCGCGCGCTCTCGCTTTCTCCACTTTACAATTTTTTTGTTATTATTTATCTATTCCTGAGAGTTTATCTTATTTTTTGTTTATTTAAATGAAGTCGACCAGTTGCCTGCCCTTCCTTCCATTATCCGTCACCGAGACAAACTGAACAAAGTTCTGAGGTCGACCTTTTAAAGATAAGGATTCAGGTCTGTCTGCTGTTTACCTTTGCTCCTGCGCGCACTGCCCTTCTCTCCACATTTATGTGTTTGTTTGTTTGTCTATCTAATCTTTTGGGTTTTTATTTCTAATGAGGTCGACCAGTTGTCTATTTATTATTTTTTTTTACTACGCATCAAGCTGCGCTGCTTGTCTTTGCTCCTGTGTGCTCGCGCACTCTCGCCTTTTCCACTTATTTTTATTTTTGATTTATTTTTGATTTATTTTGTCAATTTAAAAAAAAATACGCATCGTGCTGTGCTGTTTGTGTTTGCTTGAGTGCATTCGCGCGCTCTCGCTTTCTCCACTTTACAATATTTTTGTTATTATTTATTCCTGAGAGTTTATCTTATTTTTTATTTGTTTATTTAAATGAAGTCGACCAGTTGCCTGCCCTTCCTTCCATTATCCGTCACCGAGACAAACTGAACAAAGTTCTGAGGTCGACCTTGTAAAGATAAGGATTCAGGTCTGTCTGCTGTTTACCTTTGCTCCTGCGCGCACTGCCCTTCTCTCCACATTTATGTGTTTGTTTGTTTGTCTATCTAATCTTTTGGGTTTTTATTTCTAATGAGGTCGACCAGTTGTCTATTTATTATTTTTTTTACTACGCATCAAGCTGCGCTGCTTGTCTTTGCTCCTGTGTGCTCTCGCACTCTCGCCTTTTCCACTTATTTTTATTTTTGATTTATTTTTGATTTATTTTTTCAATTTTTAAAAAAAAATACGCATCGTGCTGTGCTGTTTGTGTTTGCTTGAGTGCATTCGCGCGCTCTCGCTTTCTCCACTTTACAATTTTTTTGTTATTATTTATCTATTCCTGAGAGTTTATCTTATTTTTTATTTGTTTATTTAAATGAAGTCGACCAGTTGCCTGCCCTTCCTTCCATTATCCGTCACCGAGACAAACTGAACAAAGTTCTGAGGTCGACCTTGTAAAGATAAGGATTCAGGTCTGTCTGCTGTTTACCTTTGCTCCTGCGCCCACTGCCCTTCTCTCCACATTTATGTGTTTGTTTGTTTGTCTATCTAATCTTTTGGGTTTTTATTTCTAATGATGTCGACCAGTTGTCTATTTATTATTTTTTTTACTACGCATCAAGCTGCGCTGCTTGTCTTTGCTCCTGTGTGCTCGCGCACTCTCGCCTTTTCCACTTATTTTTATTTTTGATTTATTTTTGATTTATTTTGTCAATTTTAAAAAAAAATACGCATCGTGCTGTGCTGTTTGTGTTGGCTTGAGTGCATTCGCGCGCTCTCGCTTTCTCCACTTTACAATTTTTTTGTTATTATTTATCTATTCCTGAGAGTTTATCTTATTTTTTATTTGTTTATTTAAAGGAAGTCGACCAGTTGCCTGCCCTTCCTTCCATTATCCGTCACCGAGACAAACTGAACAAAGTTCTGAGGTCGACCTTGTAAAGATAAGGATTCAGGTCTGTCTGCTGTTTACCTTTGCTCCTGCGCGCACTGCCCTTCTCTCCACATTTATGTGTTTGTTTGTTTGTCTATCTAATCTTTTGGGTTTTTATTTCTAATGATGTCGACCAGTTGTCTATTTATTATTTTTTTTACTACGCATCAAGCTGCGCTGCTTGTCTTTGCTCCTGTGTGCTCGCGCACTCTCGCCTTTTCCACTTATATTTATTTTTGATTCATTTTTGATTTACTTTGTCAATTTTTAAAAAAAATACGCATCGTGCTGTGCTGTTTGTGTTTTCTTGAGTGCATTCGCGCGCTCTCGCTTTCTCCACTTTACAATATTTTTGTTATTATTTATCTATTCCTGAGAGTTTATCTTATTTTTTATTTGTTTATTTAAATGAAGTCGACCAGTTGCCTGCCCTTCCTTCCATTATCCGTCACCGAGCCAAACTGAACAAAGTTCTGAGGTCGACCTTGTAAAGATAAGGATTCAGGTCTGTCTGCTGTTTACCTTTGCTCCTGCGCGCACTGCCCTTCTCTCCACATTTATGTGTTTGTTTGTTTGTCTATCTAATCTTTTGGGTTTTTATTTCTAATGAGGTCGACCAGTTGCCTATTTATTATTTTTTTTACTACGCATCAAGCTGCGCTGCTTGTCTTTGCTCCTGTGTGCTCGCGCACTCTCGCCTTTTCCACTTATTTTTATTTTTGATTTATTTTTGATTTATTTTTTCAATTTTTTAAAAAAAATTCGCATCGTGCTGTGCTGTTTGTGTTTGCTTGAGTGCATTCGCGCGCTCTCGCTTTCTCCACTTTACAATTTTTTTGTTATTATTTATCTATTCCTGAGAGTTTATCTTATTTTTTATTTGTTTATTTAAAGGAAGTCGACCAGTTGCCTGCCCTTCCTTCCATTATCCGTCACCGAGACAAACTGAACAAAGTTCTGAGGTCGACCTTGTAAAGATAAGGATTCAGGTCTGTCTGCTGTTTACCTTTGCTCCTGCGCGCACTGCCCTTCTCTCCACATTTATGTGTTTGTTTGTTTGTCTATCTAATCTTTTGGGTTTTTATTTCTAATGAGGTCGACCAGTTGTCTATTTATTATTTTTTTTACTACGAATCAAGCTGCGCTGCTTGTCTTTGCTCATGTGTGCTCGCGCACTCTCGCCTTTTCCACTTATTTTTATTTTTGATTTATTTTTGATTTATTTTGTCAATTTAAAAAAAATACGCATCCTGCTGTGCTGTTTGTGTTTGCTTGAGTGCATTCGCGCGCTCTCGCTTTCTCCACTTTACAATTTTTTGTTATTATTTATCTATTCCTGAGAGTTTATATTATTTTTTATTTGTTTATTTAAATGAAGTCGACCAGTTGCCTGCCCTTCCTTCCATTATCCGTCACCGAGACAAACTGAACAAAATTCTGAGGTCGACCTTGTAAAGATAAGGATTCACGTCTGTCTGCTGTTTTCCTTTGCTCCTGCGCGCACTGCCCTTCTCTCCACATTTATGTGTTTGTTTGTTTGTCTATCTAATCTTTTGGGTTTTTATTTCTAATGAGGTCGACCAGTTGTCTATTTATTATTTTTTTTACTACGCATCCAGCTGCGCTGCTTGTCTTTGCTCCTGTGGGATCGCGCACTCTCGCCTTTTCCACTTATTTTTAGTTTTGATTTATTTTTTATTTATTTTGTCAATTTAAAAAAAAATACGCATCGTGCTGTGCTGTTTGTGTTTGCTTGAGTGCATTCGAGCGCTCTCGCTTTCTCCACTTTACAATTTTTTTGTTATTATTTATCTATTCCTGAGAGTTTATCTTATTTTTTATTTGTTTATTTAAATGAAGTCGACCAGTTGCCTGCCCTTCCTTCCATTATCCGTCACCGAGACAAACTGAACAAAGTTCTGAGGTCGACCTTTTAAAGATAAGGATTCAGGTCTGTCTGCTGTTTACCTTTGCTCCTGCGCGCACTGCCCTTCTCTCCACATTTATGTGTTTGTTTGTTTGTCTATCTAATCTTTTGGGTTTTTATTTCTAATGAGGTCGACCAGTTGTCTATTTATTATTTTTTTTACTACGCATCAAGCTGCGCTGCTTGTCTTTGCTCCTGTGTGCTCGCGCACTCTCGCCTTTTCCACTTATTTTTATTTTTGATTCATTTTTGATTTACTTTGTCAATTTTTTAAAAAAATACGCATCGTGCTGTGCTGTTTGTGTTTTCTTGAGTGCATTCGCGCGCTCTCGCTTTCTCCACTTTACAATATTTTTGTTATTATTTATCTATTCCTGAGAGTTTATCTTATTTTTATTTGTTTATTTAAATGAAGTCGACCAGTTGCCTGCCCTTCCTTCCATTATCCGTCACCGAGACAAACTGAACAAAGTACTGAGGTCGACCTTGTAAAGATAAGGATTCAGGTCTGTCTGCTGTTTACCTTTGCTCCTGCGCGCACTGCCCTTCTCTCCACATTTATGTGTTTGTTTGTTTGTCTATCTAATCTGTTGGGTATTTATTTCTAATGATGTCGACCAGTTGTCTATTTATTATTTTTTTTACTACGCATCAAGCTGCGCTGCTTGTCTTTGCTCCTGTGTGCTCGCGCACTCTCTCCTTTTCCACTTATTTTTATTTTTGATATATTTTTGATTTATTTTGTCAATTTAAAAAAAAATACGCATCGTGCTGTGCTGTTTGGTTTCCTTGATTGCATTCGCGCGCTCTCGCTTTCTCCACTTTACAATTTTTTTGTTATTATTTATCTATTCCTGAGAGTTTATGTTATGTTTTATTTGTTTATTTAAATGAAGTCGACCAGTTGCCTGCCCTTCCTTCCATTATCCGTCACCGAGACAAACTGAACAAAGTTCTGAGGTCGACCTTGTAAAGATAAGGATTCAGGTCTGTCTGCTGTTTATCTTTGCTCCTGCGCGCAATGCCCTTCTCTCCACATTTATGTGTTTGTTTGTTTGTCTATCTAATCTTTTGGGTTTTTATTTCTAATGAGGTCGACCAGTTGTCTATTTATTATTTTTTTTACTACGCATCAAGCTGCGCTGCTTGTCTTTGCTCCTGTGTGCTCGCGCACTCTCGCCTTTTCCACTTATTTTTATTTTTGATTTATTTTTGATTTATTTTGTCAATTTAAAAAAAAAATACGCATCGTGCTGTGCTGTTTGTGTTTGCTTGAGTGCATTCGCGCGCTCTCGCTTTCTCCACTTTACAATTTTTTGTTATTATTTATCTATTCCTGAGAGTTTATCTTATTTTTTATTTGTTTATTTAAATGAAGTCGACCAGTTGCCTGCCCTTCCTTCCAATATCCGTCACCGAGACAAACTGAACAAAGATCTGAGGTAGACCTTTTAAAGATAAGGATTCAGGTCTGTCTGCTGTTTACCTTTGCTCCTGCGCGCACTGCCCTTCTCTCCACATTTATGTGTTTGTTTGTTTGTCTATCTAATCTTTTGGGTTTTTATTTCTAATGAGGTCGACCAGTTGTCTATTTATTATTTTTTTTACTACGCATCAAGCTGCGCTGCTTGTCTTTGCTCCTGTGTGCTCGCGCACTCTCGCCTTTTCCACTTATTTTTATTTTTGATTTATTTTTGATTTATTTTGTCAATTTAAAAAAAAATACGCATCCTGCTGTGCTGTTTGTGTTTGCTTGAGTGCATTCGCGCGCTCTCGCTTTCTCCACTTTACAATTTTTTTGTTATTATTTATCTATTCCTGAGAGTTTATCTTATTTTTATTTGTTTATTTAAATGAAGTTGACAAGTTGCCTGCCCTTCCTTCCATTATCCGTCACCGAGACAAACTGAACAAAGTTCTGAGGTCGACCTTGTAAAGATAAGGATTCAGGTCTGTCTGCTGTTTACCTTTGCTCCTGCGCGCACTGCCCTTCTCTCCACATTTATGTGTTTGTTTGTTTGTCTATCTAATCTTTTGGGTTTTTATTTCTAATGAGGTCGACCAGTTGTCTATTTATTATTTTTTTTACTACGCATCAAGCTGCGCTGCTTGTCTTTGCTCCTGTGTGCTCCTGCATTCTCGCCTTTACCACTTATTTTTATTTTTGATTTATTTTTGATTTATTTTTTCAATTTTTAAAAAAAAATACGCATCGTGCTGTGCTGGTTGTGTTTGCTTGAGTGCATTCGCGCGCTCTCGCTTTCTCCACTTTACAATTTTTTTGTTATTATTTATCTATTCCTGAGAGTTTATCTTATTTTTATTTGTTTATTTAAATGAAGTCGACCAGTTGCCTGCCCTTCCTTCCATTATCCGTCACCGAGACAAACTGAACAAATTTCTGAGGTCGACCTTGTAAAGATAAGGATTCAGGTCTGTCTGCTGTTTACCTTTGCTCCTGCGCGCACTGCCCTTCTCTCCACATTTATGTGTTTGTTTGTTTGTCTATCTAATCTTTTGGGTTTTTATTTCTAATGAGGTCGACCAGTTGTCTATTTATTATTTTTTTTACTACGCATCAAGCTGCGCTGCTTGTCTTTGCTCCTGTGTGCTCTCGCACTCTCGCCTTTTCCACTTATTTTTATTTTTGATTTATTTTTGATTTATTTTTTCAATTTTTAAAAAAAAATACGCATCGTGCTGTGCTGTTTGTGTTTGCTTGAGTGCATTCGCGCGCTCTCGCTTTCTCCACTTTACAATTTTTTTGTTATTATTTATCTATTCCTGAGAGTTTATCTTATTTTTTATTTGTTTATTTAAATGAAGTCGACCAGTTGCCTGCCCTTCCTTCCATTATCCGTCACTGAGACAAACTGAACAAAGTTCTGAGGTCGACCTTGTAAAGATAAGGATTCAGGTCTGTCTGCTGTTTACCTTTGCTCCTGCGCCCACTGCCCTTCTCTCCACATTTATGTGTTTGTTTGTTTGTCTATCTAATCTTTTGGGTTTTTATTTCTAATGATGTCGACCAGTTGTCTATTTATTATTTTTTTTACTACGCATCAAGCTGCGCTGCTTGTCTTTGCTCCTGTGTGCTCGCGCACTCTCGCCTTTTCCACTTATTTTTATTTTTGATTTATTTTTGATTTATTTTGTCAATTTTAAAAAAAATACGCATCGTGCTGTGCTGTTTGTGTTTGCTTGAGTGCATTCGCGCGCTCTCGCTTTCTCCACTTTACAATTTTTTTGTTATTATTTATCTATTCCTGAGAGTTTATCTTATTTTTTATTTGTTTATTTAAAGGAAGTCGACCAGTTGCCTGCCCTTCCTTCCATTATCCGTCACCGAGACAAACTGAACAAAGTTCTGAGGTCGACCTTGTAAAGATAAGGATTCAGGTCTGTCTGCTGTTTACCTTTGCTCCTGCGCGCACTGCCCTTCTCTCCACATTTATGTGTTTGTTTGTTTGTCTATCTAATCTTTTGGGTTTTTATTTCTAATGAGGTCGACCAGTTGTCTATTTATTATTTTTTTTACTACGCATCAAGCTGCGCTGCTTGTCTTTGCTCCTGTGTGCTCGCGCACTCTCGCCTTTTCCACTTATATTTATTTTTGATTCATTTTTGATTTACTTTGTCAATTTTTAAAAAAAATACGCATCGTGCTGTGCTGTTTGTGTTTTCTTGAGTGCATTCGCGCGCTCTCGCTTTCTCCACTTTACAATATTTTTGTTATTATTTATCTATTCCTGAGAGTTTATCTTATTTTTTATTTGTTTATTTAAATGAAGTCGACCAGTTGCCTGCCCTTCCTTCCATTATCCGTCACCGAGCCAAACTGAACAAAGTTCTGAGGTCGACCTTGTAAAGATAAGGATTCAGGTCTGTCTGCTGTTTACCTTTGCTCCTGCGCGCACTGCCCTTCTCTCCACATTTATGTGTTTGTTTGTTTGTCTATCTAATCTTTTGGGTTTTTATTTCTAATGAGGTCGACCAGTTGTCTATTTATTATTTTTTTTACTACGCATCAAGCTGCGCTGCTTGTCTTTGCTCCTGTGTGCTCGCGCACTCTCGCCTTTTCCACTTATTTTTATTTTTGATTTATTTTTGATTTATTTTTTCAATTTTTTAAAAAAAATACGCATCGTGCTGTGCTGTTTGTGTTTGCTTGAGTGCATTCGCGCGCTCTCGCTTTCTCCACTTTACAATTTTTTTGTTATTATTTATCTATTCCTGAGAGTTTATCTTATTTTTTATTTGTTTATTTAAAGGAAGTCGACCAGTTGCCTGCCCTTCCTTCCATTATCCGTCACCGAGACAAACTGAACAAAGTTCTGAGGTCGACCTTGTAAAGATAAGGATTCAGGTCTGTCTGCTGTTTACCTTTGCTCCTGCGCGCACTGCCCTTCTCTCCACATTTATGTGTTTGTTTGTTTGTCTATCTAATCTGTTGGGTATTTATTTCTAATGATGTCGACCAGTTGTCTATTTATTATTTTTTTTACTACGCATCAAGCTGCGCTGCTTGTCTTTGCTCCTGTGTGCTCGCGCACTCTCTCCTTTTCCACTTATTTTTATTTTTGATATATTTTTGATTTATTTTGTCAATTTAAAAAAAAATACGCATCGTGCTGTGCTGTTTGGTTTCCTTGATTGCATTCGCGCGCTCTCGCTTTCTCCACTTTACAATTTTTTTGTTATTATTTATCTATTCCTGAGAGTTTATGTTATGTTTTATTTGTTTATTTAAATGAAGTCGACCAGTTGCCTGCCCTTCCTTCCATTATCCGTCACCGAGACAAACTGAACAAAGTTCTGAGGTCGACCTTGTAAAGATAAGGATTCAGGTCTGTCTGCTGTTTATCTTTGCTCCTGCGCGCAATGCCCTTCTCTCCACATTTATGTGTTTGTTTGTTTGTCTATCTAATCTTTTGGGTTTTTATTTCTAATGAGGTCGACCAGTTGTCTATTTATTATTTTTTTTACTACGCATCAAGCTGCGCTGCTTGTCTTTGCTCCTGTGTGCTCGCGCACTCTCGCCTTTTCCACTTATTTTTATTTTTGATTTATTTTTGATTTATTTTGTCAATTTAAAAAAAAATACGCATCGTGCTGTGCTGTTTGTGTTTGCTTGAGTGCATTCGCGCGCTCTCGCTTTCTCCACTTTACAATTTTTTGTTATTATTTATCTATTCCTGAGAGTTTATCTTATTTTTTATTTGTTTATTTAAATGAAGTCGACCAGTTGCCTGCCCTTCCTTCCATTATCCGTCACCGAGACAAACTGAACAAAGATCTGAGGTCGACCTTTTAAAGATAAGGATTCAGGTCTGTCTGCTGTTTACCTTTGCTCCTGCGCGCACTGCCCTTCTCTCCACATTTATGTGTTTGTTTGTTTGTCTATCTAATCTTTTGGGTTTTTATTTCTAATGAGGTCGACCAGTTGTCTATTTATTATTTTTTTTACTACGCATCAAGCTGCGCTGCTTGTCTTTGCTCCTGTGTGCTCGCGCACTCTCGCCTTTTCCACTTATTTTTATTTTTGATTTATTTTTGATTTATTTTGTCAATTTAAAAAAAAATACGCATCCTGCTGTGCTGTTTGTGTTTGCTTGAGTGCATTCGCGCGCTCTCGCTTTCTCCACTTTACAATTTTTTTGTTATTATTTATCTATTCCTGAGAGTTTATCTTATTTTTATTTGTTTATTTAAATGAAGTTGACAAGTTGCCTGCCCTTCCTTCCATTATCCGTCACCGAGACAAACTGAACAAAGTTCTGAGGTCGACCTTGTAAAGATAAGGATTCAGGTCTGTCTGCTGTTTACCTTTGCTCCTGCGCGCACTGCCCTTCTCTCCACATTTATGTGTTTGTTTGTTTGTCTATCTAATCTTTTGGGTTTTTATTTGTAATGAGGTCGACCAGTTGTCTATTTATTATTTTTTTTACTACGCATCAAGCTGCGCTGCTTGTCTTTGCTCCTGTGTGCTCGCGCACTCTCGCCTTTTCCACTTATTTTTATTTTTGATTTATTTTTGATTTATTTTGTCAATTTAAAAAAAAATACGCATCCTGCTGTGCTGTTTGTGTTTGCTTGAGTGCATTCGCGCGCTCTCGCTTTCTCCACTTTACAATTTTTTTGTTATTATTTATCTATTCCTGAGAGTTTATCTTATTTTTATTTGTTTATTTAAATGAAGTCGACCAGTTGCCTGCCCTTCCTTCCATTATCCGTCACCGAGACAAACTGAACAAATTTCTGAGGTCGACCTTGTAAAGATAAGGATTCAGGTCTGTCTGCTGTTTACCTTTGCTCCTGCGCGCACTGCCCTTCTCTCCACATTTATGTGTTTGTTTGTTTGTCTATCTAATCTATTGGGTTTTTATTTCTAATGAGGTCGACCAGTTGTCTATTTATTATTTTTTTTACTACGCATCAAGCTGCGCTGCTTGTCTTTGCTCTTGTGTGCTCGCGCACTCTCGCCTTTTCCACTTATTTTTATTTTTGATTTATTTTTGATTTATTTTGTCAATTTAAAAAAAAACGCATCGTGCTGTGCTATTTGTGTTTGCTTGAGTGCATTCGCGCGCTCTCGCTTTCTCCACTTTACGATTTTTTTGTTATTATTTATCTATTCCTGAGAGTTTATCTTATTTTTTATTTGTTTATTTAAATGAAGTCGACCAGTTGCCTGCCCTTCCTTCCATTATCCGTCACCGAGACAAACTGAACAAAGTTCAGAGGTCGACCTTGTAAAGATAAGGATTCAGGTCTGTCTGCTGTTTACCTTTGCTCCTGCGCGCACTGCCCTTCTCTCCACATTTATGTGTTTGTTTGTTTGTCTATCTAATCTTTTGGGTTTTTATTTCTAATGAGGTCGACCAGTTGTCTATTTATTATTTTTTTTACTACGCATCAAGCTGCGCTGCTTGTCTTTGCTCCTGTGTGCTCGCGCACTCTCGCCTTTTCCACTTATTTTTATTTTTGATTTATTTTTGATTTATTTTGTCAATTTAAAAAAAAATACGCATCCTGCTGTGCTGTTTGTGTTTGCTTGAGTGCATTCGCTTGCTCTCGATTTCTCCACTTTACAATTTTTTGTTATTATTTATCTATTCCTGAGAGTTTATCTTATTTTTTATTTGTTTATTTAAATGAAGTCGACCAGTTGCCTGCCCTTCCTTCCATTATCCGTCACCGAGACAAACTGAACAAAGTTCTGAGGTCGACCTTGTAAAGATAAGGATTCAGGTCTGTCTGCTGTTTACCTTTGCTCCTGCGCGCACTGCCCTTCTCTCCACATTTATGTGTTTGTTTGTTTGTCTATCTAATCTTTTGGTTTTTATTTCTAATGAGGTCGACCAGTTGTCTATTTATTATTTTTTTTACTACGCATCAAGCTGCGCTGCTTGTCTTTGCTCCTGTGTGCTCGCGCACTCTCGCCTTTTCCACTTATTTTTATTTTTGATTTATTTTTGATTTATTTTGTCAATTTTTAAAAAAAAATACGCATCGTGCTGTGCTGTTTGTGTTTGCTTGAGTGCATTCGCGCGCTCTCGCTTTCTCCACTTTACAATTTTTTTGTTATTATTTATCTATTCCTGAGAGTTTATCTTATTTTTTGTTTATTTAAATGAAGTCGACCAGTTGCCTGCCCTTCCTTCCATTATCCGTCACCGAGACAAACTGAACAAAGTTCTGAGGTCGACCTTTTAAAGATAAGGATTCAGGTCTGTCTGCTGTTTACCTTTGCTCCTGCGCGCACTGCCCTTCTCTCCACATTTATGTGTTTGTTTGTTTGTCTATCTAATCTTTTGGGTTTTTATTTCTAATGAGGTCGACCAGTTGTCTATTTATTATTTTTTTTACTACGCATCAAGCTGCGCTGCTTGTCTTTGCTCCTGTGTGCTCGCGCACTCTCGCCTTTTCCACTTATTTTTATTTTTGATTTATTTTTGATTTATTTTGTCAATTTAAAAAAAAATACGCATCGTGCTGTGCTGTTTGTGTTTGCTTGAGTGCATTCGCGCGCTCTCGCTTTCTCCACTTTACAATATTTTTGTTATTATTTATTCCTGAGAGTTTATCTTATTTTTTATTTGTTTATTTAAATGAAGTCGACCAGTTGCCTGCCCTTCCTTCCATTATCCGTCACCGAGACAAACTGAACAAAGTTCTGAGGTCGACCTTGTAAAGATAAGGATTCAGGTCTGTCTGCTGTTTACCTTTGCTCCTGCGCGCACTGCCCTTCTCTCCACATTTATGTGTTTCTTTGTTTGTCTATCTAATCTTTTGGGTTTTTATTTCTAATGAGGTCGACCAGTTGTCTATTTATTATTTTTTTTACTACGCATCAAGCTGCGGTGCTTGTCTTTGCTCCTGTGTGCTCTCGCACTCTCGCCTTTTCCACTTATTTTTATTTTTGATTTATTTTTGATTTATTTTTTCAATTTTTAAAAAAAAATACGCATCGTGCTGTGCTGTTTGTGTTTGCTTGAGTGCATTCGCGCGCTCTCGCTTTCTCCACTTTACAATTTTTTTGTTATTATTTATCTATTCCTGAGAGTTTATCTTATTTTTTATTTGTTTATTTAAATGAAGTCGACCAGTTGCCTGCCCTTCCTTCCATTATCCGTCACCGAGACAAACTGAACAAAGTTCTGAGGTCGACCTTGTAAAGATAAGGATTCAGGTCTGTCTGCTGTTTACCTTTGCTCCTGCGCCCACTGCCCTTCTCTCCACATTTATGTGTTTGTTTGTTTGTCTATCTAATCTTTTGGGTTTTTATTTCTAATGATGTCGACCAGTTGTCTATTTATTATTTTTTTTACTACGCATCAAGCTGCGCTGCTTGTCTTTGCTCCTGTGTGCTCGCGCACTCTCGCCTTTTCCACTTATTTTTATTTTTGATTTATTTTTGATTTATTTTGTCAATTTTAAAAAAAAATACGCATCGTGCTGTGCTGTTTGTGTTTGCTTGAGTGCATTCGGGCGCTCTCGCTTTCTCCACTTTACAATTTTTTTGTTATTATTTATCTATTCCTGAGAGTTTATCTTATTTTTTATTTGTTTATTTAAAGGAAGTCGACCAGTTGCCTGCCCTTCCTTCCATTATCCGTCACCGAGACAAACTGAACAAAGTTCTGAGGTCGACCTTGTAAAGATAAGGATTCAGGTCTGTCTGCTGTTTACCTTTGCTCCTGCGCGCACTGCCCTTCTCTCCACATTTATGTGTTTGTTTGTTTGTCTATCTAATCTTTTGGGTTTTTATTTCTAATGAGGTCGACCAGTTGTCTATTTATTATTTTTTTTACTACGCATCAAGCTGCGCTGCTTGTCTTTGCTCCTGTGTGCTCGCGCACTCTCGCCTTTTCCACTTATTTTTATTTTTGATTCATTTTTGATTTACTTTGTCAATTTTTAAAAAAAATACGCATCGTGCTGTGCTGTTTGTGTTTTCTTGAGTGCATTCGCGCGCTCTCGCTTTCTCCACTTTACAATATTTTTGTTATTATTTATCTATTCCTGAGAGTTTATCTTATTTTTTATTTGTTTATTTAAATGAAGTCGACCAGTTGCCTGCCCTTCCTTCCATTATCCGTCACCGAGACAAACTGAACAAAGTTCTGAGGTCGACCTTGAAAAGATAAGGATTCAGGTCTGTCTGCTGTTTACCTTTGCTCCTGCGCGCACTGCCCTTCTCTCCACATTTATGTGTTTGTTTGTTTGTCTATCTAATCTTTTGGGTTTTTATTTCTAATGAGGTCGACCAGTTGTCTATTTATTATTTTTTTTACTACGCATCAAGCTGCGCTGCTTGTCTTTGCTCCTGTGTGCTCGCGCACTCTCGCCTTTTCCACTTATTTTTATTTTTGATTTATTTTTGATTTATTTTTTCAATTTTTTAAAAAAAATACGCATCGTGCTGTGCTGTTTGTGTTTGCTTGAGTGCATTCGCGCGCTCTCGCTTTCTCCACTTTACAATTTTTTTGTTATTATTTATCTATTCCTGAGAGTTTATCTTATTTTTTATTTGTTTATTTAAATGAAGTCGACCAGTTGCCTGCCCTTCCTTCCATTATCCGTCACCGAGACAAACTGAACAAAGTTCTGAGTCGACCTTGTAAAGATAAGGATTCAGGTCTGTCTGCTGTTTACCTTTGCTCCTGCGCGCACTGCCCTTCTCTCCACATTTATGTGTTTGTTTGTTTGTCTATCTAATCTTTTGGGTTTTTATTTCTAATGAGGTCGACCAGTTGTCTATTTATTATTTTTTTTACTACGCATCAAGCTGCGCTGCTTGTCTTTGCTCCTGTGTGCTCGCGCACTCTCGCCTTTTCCACTTATTTTTATTTTTGATTTATTTTGTCAATTTAAAAAAAAATACGCATCGTGCTGTGCTGTTTGTGTTTGCTTGAGTGCATTCGCGCGCTCTTGCTTTCTCCACTTTACAAATTTTTTGTTATTATTTATCTATTCCTGAGAGTTTATCTTATTTTTTATTTGTTTATTTAAATGAAGTCGACCAGTTGCCTGCACTTCCTTCCATTATCCGTCACCGAGACAAAATGAACAAAGTTCTGAGGTCGACCTTGTAAAGATAAGGATTCAGGTCTGTCTGCTGTTTACCTTTGCTCCTGCGCGCACTGCCCTTCTCTCCACATTTATGTGTTTGTTTGTTTGTCTATCTAATCTTTTGGGTTTTTATTTCTAATGAGGTCGACCAGTTGTCTATTTATTATTTTTTTTACTACGCATCAAGCTGCGCTGCTTGTCTTTGCTCCTGTGTGCTCGCGCACTCTCGCCTTTTCCACTTATTTTTATTTTTGATTTATTTTGTCAATTTAAAAAAAAAATACGCATCGTGCTCTGCTGTTTGTGTTTGCTTGAGTGCATTCGCGCGCTCTCGCTTTCTCCACTTTACAATTTTTTTGTTATTATTTATCTATTCCTGAGAGTTTATCTTATTTTTTATTTGTTTATTTAAATGAAGTCGACCAGTTGCCTGCCCTTCCTTCCATTATCCGTCACCGAGACAAACTGAACAAAGTTCTGAGTTCGACCTTGTAAAGATAAGGATTCAGGTCTGTCTGCTGTTTACCTTTGCTCCTGCGCGCACTGCCCTTCTCTCCACATTTATGTGTTTGTTTGTTTGTCTATCTAATCTTTTGGGTTTTTATTTCTAATGAGGTCGACCAGTTGTCTATTTATTATTTTTTTTACTACGCATCAAGCTGCGCTGCTTGTCTTTGCTCCTGTGTGCTCGCGCACTCTTGCCTTTTCCACTTATTTTTATTTTTGATTTATTTGTCAATTTAAAAAAAAATACGCATCGTGCTGTGCTGTTTGTGTTTGCTTGAGTGCATTCGCGCGCTCTCGCTTTCTCCACTTTACAATTTTTTTGTTATTATTTATCTATTCCTGAGAGTTTATCTTATTTTTTCTTTGTTTATTTAAATGAAGTCGACCAGTTGCCTGCCCTTCCTTCCATTATCCGTCACCGAGACAAACTGAACAAAGTTCTGAGGTCGTCCTTGTAAAGATAAGGATTCAGGTCTGTCTGCTGTTTACCTTTGCTCCTGCGCGCACTGCCCTTCTCTCCACATTTATGTGTTTGTTTGTTTGTCTATCTAATCTTTTGGGTTTTTATTTCTAATGAGGTCGACCAGTTGTCTATTTATTATTTTTTTTACTACGCATCAAGCTGCGCTGCTTGTCTTTGCTCCTGTGTGCTCGCGCACTCTCGCCTTTTCCACTTATTTTTATTTTTGATTTATTTTTGATTTATTTTGTCAATTTAAAAAAAATACGCATCGTGCTGTGCTGTTTGTGTTTGCTTGAGTGCATTCGCGCGCTCTCGCTTTCTCCACTTTACAATTTTTTTGATATTATTTATCTATTCCTGAGAGTTTATCTTATTTTTTATTTGTTTATTTAAATGAAGTCGACCAGTTGCCTGCCCTTCCTTCCATTATCCGTCACCGAAACAAACTGAACAAAGTTCTGAGGTCGACCTTGTAAATATAAGGATTCAGGTCTGTCTGCTGTTTACCTTTGCTCCTGCGCGCACTGCCCTTCTCTCCACATTTATGTGTTTGTTTGTTTGTCTATCTAATCTTTTGGGTTTTTATTTCTAATGAGGTCGACCAGTTGTCTATTTATTATTTTTTTTACTACGCATCAAGCTGCGCTGCTTGTCTTTGCTCCTGTGTGCTCGCGCACTCTCGCCTTTTCCACTTATTTTTATTTTTGATTTATTTTGTCAATTTAAAAAAAAAATACGCATCGTGCTGTGCTGTTTGTGTTTGCTTGAGTGCATTCGCGCGCTCTCGCTTTCTCCACTTTACAATTTTTTTGTTATTATTTATCTATTCCTGAGAGTTTATCTTATTTTTTATTTGTTTATTTAAATGAAGTCGACCAGTTGCCTGCCCTTCCTTCCATTATCCGTCACTGAGACAAACTGAACAAAGTTCTGAGGTCGACCTTGTAAAGATAAGGATTCAGGTTTGTCTGCTGTTTACCTTTGCTCCTGTGCGCACTGCCCTTCTCTCCACATTTATGTCTTTGTTTGTTTGTCTATCTAATCTTTTGGGTTTTTATTTCTAATGAGGTCGACCAGTTGTCTATTTATTATTTTTTTTACTACGCATCAAGCTGCGCTGCTTGTCTTTGCTCCTGTGTGCTCGCGCACTCTCGCCTTTTCCACTTATTTTTATTTTTGATTTATTTTTGATTTATTTTGTCAATTTAAAAAAAAAATACGCATCGTGCTGTGCTGTTTGTGTTTGCTTGAGTGCATTCGCGCGCTCTCGCTTTCTCCACTTTACAATGTTTTTGTTATTATTTATCTATTCCTGAGAGTTTATCTTATTTTTTATTTGTTTATTTAAATGAAGTCGACCAGTTGCCTGCCCTTCCTTCCATTATCCGTCACCGAGACAAACTGAACAAAGTTCTGAGTTCGACCTTGTAAAGATAAGGATTCAGGTCTGTCTGCTGTTTACCTTTGCTCCTGCGCGCACTGCCCTTCTCTCCACATTTATGTGTTTGTTTGTTTGTCTATCTAATCTTTTGGGTTTTTATTTCTAATGAGGTCGACCAGTTGTCTATTTATTATTTTTTTTACTACGCATCAAGCTGCGCTGCTTGTCTTTGCTCCTGTGTGCTCGCGCACTCTCGCCTGTCCACTTATTTTTATTTTTGATTTATTTTTGATTTATTTTGTCAATTTAAAAAAAAATACGCATCGTGCTGTGCTGTTTGTGTTTGCTTGAGTGCATTCGCGCGCTCTCGCTTTCTCCACTTTACAATTTATTTGTTATTATTTATCTATTCCTGAGAGTTTATCTTATTTTTTATTTGTTTATTTAAATGAAGTCGACCAGTTGCCTGCCCTTCCTTCCATTATCCGTCACCGAGACAAACTGAACAAAGTTCTGAGGTCGACCTTGTAAAGATAAGGATTCAGGTCTGTCTGCTGTTTACCTTTGCTCCTGCGCGCACTGCCATTCTCTCCACATTTATGTGTTTGTTTGTTTGTCTATCTAATCTTTTGGGTTTTTATTTCTAATGAGGTCGACCAGTTGTCTATTTATTATTTTTTTTACTACGCATCAAGCTGCGCTGCTTGTCTTTGCTCCTGTGTGCTCGCGCACTCTCGCCTTTTCCACTTATTTTTATTTTTATTTATTTTTGATTTATTTTGTCAATTTAAAAAAAATACGCATCGTGCTGTGCTGTTTGTGTTTGCTTGAGTTCATTCGCGCGCTCTCGCTTTCTCCACTTTACAATTATTTTTATTATTTATCTATTCCTGAGAGTTTATCTTATTTTTTATTTGTTTATTTAAATGAAGTCGACCAGTTGCCTGCCCTTCCTTCCATTATCCGTCACCGAGACAAACTGAACAAAGTTCTGAGGTCGACCTTGTAAAGATAAGGATTCAGGTCTGTCTGCTGTTTACCTTTGCTCCTGCGCGCACTGCCCTTCTCTCCACATTTATGTGTTTGTTTGTTTGTCTATCTAATCTTTTGGGTTTTTATTTCTAATGAGGTCGACCAGTTGTCTATTTATTATTTTTTTTACTACGTATCAAGCTGCGCTGCTTGTCTTTGCTCCTGTGTGCTCGCGCACTCTCGCCTTTTCCACTTATTTTTATTTTTATTTATTTTTGATTTATTTTGTCAATTTAAAAAAAAATACGCATCGTGCTGTGCTGTTTGTGTTTGCTTGAGTGCATTCGCGCGCTCTCGCTTTGTCCACTTTACAATTATTTTTATTATTTATCTATTCCTGAGAGTTTATCTTATTTTTTATTTGTTTATTTAAATGAAGTCGACCAGTTGCCTGCCCTTCCTTCCATTATCCGTCACCGAGACAAACTGAACAAAGTTCTGAGTTCGACCTTGTAAAGATAAGGATTCAGGTCTGTCTGCTGTTTACCTTTGCTCCTGCGCGCACTGCCCTTCTCTCCACATTTATGTGTTTGTTTGTTTGGCTATCTAATCTTTTGGGTTTTTATTTCTAATGAGGTCGACCAGTTGTCTATTTATTATTTTTTTTACTACGCATCAAGCTGCGCTGCTTGTCTTTGCTCCTGTGTGCTCGCGCACTCTCGCCTTTCCCACTTATTTTTATTTTTGATTTATTTTTGATTTATTTTGTCAATTAAAAAAAAATACGCATCGTGCTGTGCTGTTTGTGTTTGCTTGAGTGCATTCGCGCGCTCTCGCTTTCTCCACTTTACAATTATTTTTATTATTTATCTATTCCTGAGAGTTTATCTTATTTTTTATTTGTTTATTTAAATGAAGTCGACCAGTTGCCTGCCCTTCCTTCCATTATCCGTCACCGAGACAAACTGAACAAAGTTCTGAGGTCGACCTTGTAAAGATAAGGATTCAGGTCTGTCTGCTGTTTACCTTTGCTCCTGCGCGCACTGCCCTTCTCTCCACATTTATGTGTTTGTTTGTTTGTCTATCTAGTCTTTTGGGTTTTTATTTCTAATGAGGTCGACCAGTTGTCTATTTATTATTTTTTTTACTACACATCAAGCTGCGCTGCTTGTCTTTGCTCCTGTGTGCTCGCGCACTCTCGCCTTTTCCACTTATTTTTATTTTTGATTTATTTTTGATTTATTTTGTCCATTTAAAAAAAATACGCATCGTGCTGTGCTGTTTGTGTTTGCTTGAGTGCATTCGCGCGCTCTCGCTTTCTCCACTTTACAATTTTTTTGTTATTATTTATCTATTCCTGAGAGTTTATCTTATATTTTATTTGTTTATTTAAATGAAGTCGACCAGTTGCCTGCCCTTCCTTCCATTATCCGTCACCGAGACAAACTGAACAAAGTTCTGAGGTCGACCTTGTAAAGATAAGGATTCAGGTCTGTCTGCTGTTTACCTTTGCTCCTGCGCGCACTGCCATTCTCTCCACATTTATGTGTTTGTTTGTTTGTCTATCTAATCTTTTGGGTTTTTATTTCTAATGAGGTCGACCAGTTGTCTATTTATTATTTTTTTTTACTACGCATCAAGCTGCGCTGCTTGTCTTTGCTCCTGTGTGCTCGCGCACTCTCGCCTTTCCCACTTATTTTTATTTTTGATTTATTTTTGATTTATTTTGTCAATTTAAAAAAAATACGCATCGTGCTGTGCTGTTTGTGTTTGCTTGAGTGCATTCGCGCGCTCTCGCTTTCTCCACTTTACAATTATTTTTATTATTTATCTATTCCTGAGAGTTTATCTTATTTTTTATTTGTTTATTTATATGAAGTCGACCAGTTGCCTGCCCTTCCTTCCATTATCCGTCACCGAGACAAACTGAACAAAGTTCTGAGGTCGACCTTGTAAAGATAAGGATTCAGGTCTGTCTGCTGTTTACCTTTGCTCCTGCGCGCACTGCCCTTCTCTCCACATTTATGTGTTTGTTTGTTTGGCTATCTAATCTTTTGGGTTTTTATTTCTAATGAGGTCGACCAGTTGTCTATTTATTATTTTTTTTACTACGCATCAAGCTGCGCTGCTTGTCTTTGCTCCTGTGTGCTCGCGCACTCTCGCCTTTCCCACTTATTTTTATTTTTGATTTATTTTTGATTTATTTTGTCAATTAAAAAAAAATACGCATCGTGCTGTGCTGTTTGTGTTTGCTTGAGTGCATTCGCGCGCTCTCGCTTTCTCCACTTTACAATTATTTTTATTATTTATCTATTCCTGAGAGTTTATCTTATTTTTTATTTGTTTATTTAAATGAAGTCGACCAGTTGCCTGCCCTTCCTTCCATTATCCGTCACCGAGACAAACTGAACAAAGTTCTGAGGTCGACCTTGTAAAGATAAGGATTCAGGTCTGTCTGCTGTTTACCTTTGCTCCTGCGCGCACTGCCCTTCTCTCCACATTTATGTGTTTGTTTGTTTGTCTATCTAGTCTTTTGGGTTTTTATTTCTAATGAGGTCGACCAGTTGTCTATTTATTATTTTTTTTACTACGTATCAAGCTGCGCTGCTTGTCTTTGCTCCTGTGTGCTCGCGCACTCTCGCCTTTTCCACTTATTTTTATTTTTGATTTATTTTTGATTTATTTTGTCCATTTAAAAAAAATACGCATCGTGCTGTGCTGTTTGTGTTTGCTTGAGTGCATTCGCGCGCTCTCGCTTTCTCCACTTTACAATTTTTTTGTTATTATTTATCTATTCCTGAGAGTTTATCTTATATTTTATTTGTTTATTTAAATGAAGTCGACCAGTTGCCTGCCCTTCCTTCCATTATCCGTCACCGAGACAAACTGAACAAAGTTCTGAGGTCGACCTTGTAAAGATAAGGATTCAGGTCTGTCTGCTGTTTACCTTTGCTCCTGCGCGCACTGCCATTCTCTCCACATTTATGTGTTTGTTTGTTTGTCTATCTAATCTTTTGGGTTTTTATTTCTAATGAGGTCGACCAGTTGTCTATTTATTATTTTTTTTTACTACGCATCAAGCTGCGCTGCTTGTCTTTGCTCCTGTGTGCTCGCGCACTCTCGCCTTTCCCACTTATTTTTATTTTTGATTTATTTTTGATTTATTTTGTCAATTTAAAAAAAATACGCATCGTGCTGTGCTGTTTGTGTTTGCTTGAGTGCATTCGCGCGCTCTCGCTTTCTCCACTTTACAATTATTTTTATTATTTATCTATTCCTGAGAGTTTATCTTATTTTTTATTTGTTTATTTATATGAAGTCGACCAGTTGCCTGCCCTTCCTTCCATTATCCGTCACCGAGACAAACTGAACAAAGTTCTGAGGTCGACCTTGTAAAGATAAGGATTCAGGTCTGTCTGCTGTTTACCTTTGCTCCTGCGCGCACTGCCCTTCTCTCCACATTTATGTGTTTGTTTGTTTGGCTATCTAATCTTTTGGGTTTTTATTTCTAATGAGGTCGACCAGTTGTCTATTTATTATTTTTTTTACTACGCATCAAGCTGCGCTGCTTGTCTTTGCTCCTGTGTGCTCGCGCACTCTCGCCTTTTCCACTTATTTTTATTTTTATTTATTTTTGATTTATTTTGTCAATTTAAAAAAAAATAGGCATCGTGCTGTGCTGTTTGTGTTTGCTTGAGTGCATTCGCGCGCTCTCGCTTTCTCCACTTTACAATTATTTTTATTATTTATCTATTCCTGAGAGTTTATCTTATTTTTTATTTGTTTATTTAAATGAAGTCGACCAGTTGCCTGCCCTTCCTTCCATTATCCGTCACCGAGACAAACTGAACAAAGTTCTGAGGTCGACCTTGTAAAGATAAGGATTCAGGTCTGTCTGCTGTTTACCTTTGCTCCTGCGCGCACTGCCATTCTCTCCACATTTATGTGTTTGTTTGTTTGTCTATCTAATCTTTTGGGTTTTTATTTCTAATGAGGTCGACCAGTTGTCTATTTATTATTTTTTTTACTACGCATCAAGCTACGCTGCTTGTCTTTGCTCCTGTGTGCTCGCGCACTCTCGCCTTTCCCACTTATTTTTATTTTTGATTTATTTTTGATTTATTTTGTCAATTTAAAAAAAATACGCATCGTGCTGTGCTGTTTGTGTTTGCTTGAGTGCATTCGCGCGCTCTCGCTTTCTCCACTTTACAATTATTTTTATTATTTATCTATTCCTGAGAGTTTATCTTATTTTTTATTTGTTTATTTAAATGAAGTCGACCAGTTGCCTGCCCTTCCTTCCATTATCCGTCACCGAGACAAACTGAACAAAGTTCTGAGGTCGACCTTGTAAAGATAAGGATTCAGGTCTGTCTGCTGTTTACCTTTGCTCCTGCGCGCACTGCCCTTCTCTCCACATTTATGTGTTTGTTTGTTTGTCTATCTAATCTTTTGGGTTTTTATTTCTAATGAGGTCGACCAGTTGTCTATTTATTATTTTTGTTACTACGCATCAAGCTGCGCTGCTTGTCTTTGCTCCTGTGTGCTCGCGCACTCTCGCCTTTTCCACTTATTTTTATTTTTGATTTATTTTTGATTTATTTTGTCAATTTAAAAAAAATACGCATCGTGCTGTGCTGTTTGTGTTTGCTTGAGTGCATTCGCGCGCTCTCGCTTTCTCCACTTTACAATTTTTTTGTTATTATTTATCTATTCCTGAGAGTTTATCTTATATTTTATTTGTTTATTTAAATGAAGTCGACCAGTTGCCTGCCCTTCCTTCCATTATCCGTCACCGAGACAAACTGAACAAAGTTCTGAGGTCGACCTTGTAAAGATAAGGATTCAGGTCTGTCTGCTGTTTACCTTTGCTCCTGCGCGCACTGCCCTTCTCTCCACATTTATGTGTTTGTTTGTTTGTCTATCTAATCTTTTGGGTTTTTATTTCTAATGAGGTCGACCAGTTGTCTATTTATTATTTTTGTTACTACGCATCAAGCTGCGCTGCTTGTCTTTGCTCCTGTGTGCTCGCGCACTCTCGCCTTTTCCTCTTATTTTTATTTTTGATTTATTTTTGATTTATTTTGTCAATTTAAAAAAAATACGCATCGTGCTGTGCTGTTTGTGTTTGCTTGAGTGCATTCGCGCGCTCTCGCTTTCTCCACTTTACAATTTTTTTGTTATTATTTATCTATTCCTGAGAGTTTATCTTATATTTTATTTGTTTATTTAAATGAAGTCGACCAGTTGCCTGCCCTTCCTTCCATTATCCGTCACCGAGACAAACTGAACAAAGTTCTGAGGTCGACCTTGTAAAGATCAGGATTCAGGTCTGTCTGCTGTTTACCTTTGCTCCTGCGCGCACTGCCCTTCTCTCCACATTTATGTGTTTGTTTGTTTGTCTATCTAATCTTTTGGGTTTTTATTTCCTATGAGGTCGACCAGTTGTCTATTTATTATTTTTTTACTACGCATCAACCTGCGCTGCTTGTCTTTGCTCCTGTGTGCTCGCGCACTCTCGCCTTTTCCACTTATTTTTATTTTTGATTTATTTTTGATTTATTTTGTCAATTTAAAAAAAAAATACGCATCGTGCTGTGCTGTTTGTGTTTGCTTGAGTGCATTCGCGCGCTCTCGCTTTCTCCACTTTACAATGTTTTTGTTATTATTTATCTATTCCTGAGAGTTTATCTTATTTTTTATTTGTTTATTTAAATGAAGTCGACCAGTTGCCTGCCCTTCCTTCCATTATCCGTCACCGAGACAAACTGAACAAAGTTCTGAGGTCGACCTTGTAAAGATAAGGATTCAGGTCTGTCTGCTGTTTACCTTTGCTCCTGCGCGCACTGCCCTTCTCTCCACATTTATGTGTTTGTTTGTTTGTCTATCTAATCTTTTGGGTTTTTATTTCTAATGAGGTCGACCAGTTGTCTATTTATTATTTTTTTTACTACGCATCAAGCTGCGCTGCTTGTCTTTGCTCCTGTGTGCTCGCGCACTCTCGCCTTTTCCACTTATTTTTATTTTTGATTTATTTTGTCAATTTAAAAAAAAATACGCATCGTGCTGTGCTGTTTGTGTTTGCTTGAGTGCATTCGCGCGCTCTTGCTTTCTCCACTTTACAAATTTTTTGTTATTATTTATCTATTCCTGAGAGTTTATCTTATTTTTTATTTGTTTATTTAAATGAAGTCGACCAGTTGCCTGCACTTCCTTCCATTATCCGTCACCGAGACAAAATGAACAAAGTTCTGAGGTCGACCTTGTAAAGATAAGGATTCAGGTCTGTCTGCTGTTTACCTTTGCTCCTGCGCGCACTGCCCTTCTCTCCACATTTATGTGTTTGTTTGTTTGTCTATCTAATCTTTTGGGTTTTTATTTCTAATGAGGTCGACCAGTTGTCTATTTATTATTTTTTTTACTACGCATCAAGCTGCGCTGCTTGTCTTTGCTCCTGTGTGCTCGCGCACTCTCGCCTTTTCCACTTATTTTTATTTTTGATTTATTTTGTCAATTTAAAAAAAAAATACGCATCGTGCTCTGCTGTTTGTGTTTGCTTGAGTGCATTCGCGCGCTCTCGCTTTCTCCACTTTACAATTTTTTTGTTATTATTTATCTATTCCTGAGAGTTTATCTTATTTTTTATTTGTTTATTTAAATGAAGTCGACCAGTTGCCTGCCCTTCCTTCCATTATCCGTCACCGAGACAAACTGAACAAAGTTCTGAGTTCGACCTTGTAAAGATAAGGATTCAGGTCTGTCTGCTGTTTACCTTTGCTCCTGCGCGCACTGCCCTTCTCTCCACATTTATGTGTTTGTTTGTTTGTCTATCTAATCTTTTGGGTTTTTATTTCTAATGAGGTCGACCAGTTGTCTATTTATTATTTTTTTTACTACGCATCAAGCTGCGCTGCTTGTCTTTGCTCCTGTGTGCTCGCGCACTCTTGCCTTTTCCACTTATTTTTATTTTTGATTTATTTGTCAATTTAAAAAAAAATACGCATCGTGCTGTGCTGTTTGTGTTTGCTTGAGTGCATTCGCGCGCTCTCGCTTTCTCCACTTTACAATTTTTTTGTTATTATTTATCTATTCCTGAGAGTTTATCTTATTTTTTCTTTGTTTATTTAAATGAAGTCGACCAGTTGCCTGCCCTTCCTTCCATTATCCGTCACCGAGACAAACTGAACAAAGTTCTGAGGTCGTCCTTGTAAAGATAAGGATTCAGGTCTGTCTGCTGTTTACCTTTGCTCCTGCGCGCACTGCCCTTCTCTCCACATTTATGTGTTTGTTTGTTTGTCTATCTAATCTTTTGGGTTTTTATTTCTAATGAGGTCGACCAGTTGTCTATTTATTATTTTTTTTACTACGCATCAAGCTGCGCTGCTTGTCTTTGCTCCTGTGTGCTCGCGCACTCTCGCCTTTTCCACTTATTTTTATTTTTGATTTATTTTTGATTTATTTTGTCAATTTAAAAAAAATACGCATCGTGCTGTGCTGTTTGTGTTTGCTTGAGTGCATTCGCGCGCTCTCGCTTTCTCCACTTTACAATTTTTTTGATATTATTTATCTATTCCTGAGAGTTTATCTTATTTTTTATTTGTTTATTTAAATGAAGTCGACCAGTTGCCTGCCCTTCCTTCCATTATCCGTCACCGAAACAAACTGAACAAAGTTCTGAGGTCGACCTTGTAAATATAAGGATTCAGGTCTGTCTGCTGTTTACCTTTGCTCCTGCGCGCACTGCCCTTCTCTCCACATTTATGTGTTTGTTTGTTTGTCTATCTAATCTTTTGGGTTTTTATTTCTAATGAGGTCGACCAGTTGTCTATTTATTATTTTTTTTACTACGCATCAAGCTGCGCTGCTTGTCTTTGCTCCTGTGTGCTCGCGCACTCTCGCCTTTTCCACTTATTTTTATTTTTGATTTATTTTGTCAATTTAAAAAAAAAATACGCATCGTGCTGTGCTGTTTGTGTTTGCTTGAGTGCATTCGCGCGCTCTCGCTTTCTCCACTTTACAATTTTTTTGTTATTATTTATCTATTCCTGAGAGTTTATCTTATTTTTTATTTGTTTATTTAAATGAAGTCGACCAGTTGCCTGCCCTTCCTTCCATTATCCGTCACTGAGACAAACTGAACAAAGTTCTGAGGTCGACCTTGTAAAGATAAGGATTCAGGTTTGTCTGCTGTTTACCTTTGCTCCTGTGCGCACTGCCCTTCTCTCCACATTTATGTCTTTGTTTGTTTGTCTATCTAATCTTTTGGGTTTTTATTTCTAATGAGGTCGACCAGTTGTCTATTTATTATTTTTTTTACTACGCATCAAGCTGCGCTGCTTGTCTTTGCTCCTGTGTGCTCGCGCACTCTCGCCTTTTCCACTTATTTTTATTTTTGATTTATTTTTGATTTATTTTGTCAATTTAAAAAAAAAATACGCATCGTGCTGTGCTGTTTGTGTTTGCTTGAGTGCATTCGCGCGCTCTCGCTTTCTCCACTTTACAATGTTTTTGTTATTATTTATCTATTCCTGAGAGTTTATCTTATTTTTTATTTGTTTATTTAAATGAAGTCGACCAGTTGCCTGCCCTTCCTTCCATTATCCGTCACCGAGACAAACTGAACAAAGTTCTGAGTTCGACCTTGTAAAGATAAGGATTCAGGTCTGTCTGCTGTTTACCTTTGCTCCTGCGCGCACTGCCCTTCTCTCCACATTTATGTGTTTGTTTGTTTGTCTATCTAATCTTTTGGGTTTTTATTTCTAATGAGGTCGACCAGTTGTCTATTTATTATTTTTTTTACTACGCATCAAGCTGCGCTGCTTGTCTTTGCTCCTGTGTGCTCGCGCACTCTCGCCTGTCCACTTATTTTTATTTTTGATTTATTTTTGATTTATTTTGTCAATTTAAAAAAAAATACGCATCGTGCTGTGCTGTTTGTGTTTGCTTGAGTGCATTCGCGCGCTCTCGCTTTCTCCACTTTACAATTTATTTGTTATTATTTATCTATTCCTGAGAGTTTATCTTATTTTTTATTTGTTTATTTAAATGAAGTCGACCAGTTGCCTGCCCTTCCTTCCATTATCCGTCACCGAGACAAACTGAACAAAGTTCTGAGGTCGACCTTGTAAAGATAAGGATTCAGGTCTGTCTGCTGTTTACCTTTGCTCCTGCGCGCACTGCCATTCTCTCCACATTTATGTGTTTGTTTGTTTGTCTATCTAATCTTTTGGGTTTTTATTTCTAATGAGGTCGACCAGTTGTCTATTTATTATTTTTTTTACTACGCATCAAGCTGCGCTGCTTGTCTTTGCTCCTGTGTGCTCGCGCACTCTCGCCTTTTCCACTTATTTTTATTTTTATTTATTTTTGATTTATTTTGTCAATTTAAAAAAAATACGCATCGTGCTGTGCTGTTTGTGTTTGCTTGAGTTCATTCGCGCGCTCTCGCTTTCTCCACTTTACAATTATTTTTATTATTTATCTATTCCTGAGAGTTTATCTTATTTTTTATTTGTTTATTTAAATGAAGTCGACCAGTTGCCTGCCCTTCCTTCCATTATCCGTCACCGAGACAAACTGAACAAAGTTCTGAGGTCGACCTTGTAAAGATAAGGATTCAGGTCTGTCTGCTGTTTACCTTTGCTCCTGCGCGCACTGCCCTTCTCTCCACATTTATGTGTTTGTTTGTTTGTCTATCTAATCTTTTGGGTTTTTATTTCTAATGAGGTCGACCAGTTGTCTATTTATTATTTTTTTTACTACGTATCAAGCTGCGCTGCTTGTCTTTGCTCCTGTGTGCTCGCGCACTCTCGCCTTTTCCACTTATTTTTATTTTTATTTATTTTTGATTTATTTTGTCAATTTAAAAAAAAATACGCATCGTGCTGTGCTGTTTGTGTTTGCTTGAGTGCATTCGCGCGCTCTCGCTTTGTCCACTTTACAATTATTTTTATTATTTATCTATTCCTGAGAGTTTATCTTATTTTTTATTTGTTTATTTAAATGAAGTCGACCAGTTGCCTGCCCTTCCTTCCATTATCCGTCACCGAGACAAACTGAACAAAGTTCTGAGTTCGACCTTGTAAAGATAAGGATTCAGGTCTGTCTGCTGTTTACCTTTGCTCCTGCGCGCACTGCCCTTCTCTCCACATTTATGTGTTTGTTTGTTTGGCTATCTAATCTTTTGGGTTTTTATTTCTAATGAGGTCGACCAGTTGTCTATTTATTATTTTTTTTACTACGCATCAAGCTGCGCTGCTTGTCTTTGCTCCTGTGTGCTCGCGCACTCTCGCCTTTCCCACTTATTTTTATTTTTGATTTATTTTTGATTTATTTTGTCAATTAAAAAAAAATACGCATCGTGCTGTGCTGTTTGTGTTTGCTTGAGTGCATTCGCGCGCTCTCGCTTTCTCCACTTTACAATTATTTTTATTATTTATCTATTCCTGAGAGTTTATCTTATTTTTTATTTGTTTATTTAAATGAAGTCGACCAGTTGCTGCCCTTCCTTCCATTATCCGTCACCGAGACAAACTGAACAAAGTTCTGAGGTCGACCTTGTAAAGATAAGGATTCAGGTCTGTCTGCTGTTTACCTTTGCTCCTGCGCGCACTGCCCTTCTCTCCACATTTATGTGTTTGTTTGTTTGTCTATCTAGTCTTTTGGGTTTTTATTTCTAATGAGGTCGACCAGTTGTCTATTTATTATTTTTTTTACTACACATCAAGCTGCGCTGCTTGTCTTTGCTCCTGTGTGCTCGGCCACTCTCGCCTTTTCCACTTATTTTTATTTTTGATTTATTTTTGATTTATTTTGTCCATTTAAAAAAAATACGCATCGTGCTGTGCTGTTTGTGTTTGCTTGAGTGCATTCGCGCGCTCTCGCTTTCTCCACTTTACAATTTTTTTGTTATTATTTATCTATTCCTGAGAGTTTATCTTATATTTTATTTGTTTATTTAAATGAAGTCGACCAGTTGCCTGCCCTTCCTTCCATTATCCGTCACCGAGACAAACTGAACACAGTTCTGAGGTCGACCTTGTAAAGATAAGGATTCAGGTCTGTCTGCTGTTTACCTTTGCTCCTGCGCGCACTGCCATTCTCTCCACATTTATGTGTTTGTTTGTTTGTCTATCTAATCTTTTGGGTTTTTATTTCTAATGAGGTCGACCAGTTGTCTATTTATTATTTTTTTTTTACTACGCATCAAGCTGCGCTGCTTGTCTTTGCTCCTGTGTGCTCGCGCACTCTCGCCTTTCCCACTTATTTTTATTTTTGATTTATTTTTGATTTATTTTGTCAATTTAAAAAAATACGCATCGTGCTGTGCTGTTTGTGTTTGCTTGAGTGCATTCGCGCGCTCTCGCTTTCTCCACTTTACAATTATTTTTATTATTTATCTATTCCTGAGAGTTTATCTTATTTTTTATTTGTTTATTTATATGAAGTCGACCAGTTGCCTGCCCTTCCTTCCATTATCCGTCACCGAGACAAACTGAACAAAGTTCTGAGGTCGACCTTGTAAAGATAAGGATTCAGGTCTGTCTGCTGTTTACCTTTGCTCCTGCGCGCACTGCCCTTCTCTCCACATTTATGTGTTTGTTTGTTTGGCTATCTAATCTTTTGGGTTTTTATTTCTAATGAGGTCGACCAGTTGTCTATTTATTATTTTTTTTACTACGCATCAAGCTGCGCTGCTTGTCTTTGCTCCTGTGTGCTCGCGCACTCTCGCCTTTCCCACTTATTTTTATTTTTGATTTATTTTTGATTTATTTTGTCAATTAAAAAAAAATACGCATCGTGCTGTGCTGTTTGTGTTTGCTTGAGTGCATTCGCGCGCTCTCGCTTTCTCCACTTTACAATTATTTTTATTATTTATCTATTCCTGAGAGTTTATCTTATTTTTTATTTGTTTATTTAAATGAAGTCGACCAGTTGCCTGCCCTTCCTTCCATTATCCGTCACCGAGACAAACTGAACAAAGTTCTGAGGTCGACCTTGTAAAGATAAGGATTCAGGTCTGTCTGCTGTTTACCTTTGCTCCTGCGCGCACTGCCCTTCTCTCCACATTTATGTGTTTGTTTGTTTGTCTATCTAGTCTTTTGGGTTTTTATTTCTAATGAGGTCGACCAGTTGTCTATTTATTATTTTTTTTTTACTACACATCAAGCTGCGCTGCTTGTCTTTGCTCCTGTGTGCTCGCGCACTCTCGCCTTTTCCACTTATTTTTATTTTTGATTTATTTTTGATTTATTTTGTCCATTTAAAAAAAATACGCATCGTGCTGTGCTGTTTGTGTTTGCTTGAGTGCATTCGCGCGCTCTCGCTTTCTCCACTTTACAATTTTTTTGTTATTATTTATCTATTCCTGAGAGTTTATCTTATATTTTATTTGTTTATTTAAATGAAGTCGACCAGTTGCCTGCCCTTCCTTCCATTATCCGTCACCGAGACAAACTGAACAAGTTCTGAGGTCGACCTTGTAAAGATAAGGATTCAGGTCTGTCTGCTGTTTACCTTTGCTCCTGCGCGCACTGCCATTCTCTCCACATTTATGTGTTTGTTTGTTTGTCTATCTAATCTTTTGGGTTTTTATTTCTAATGAGGTCGACCAGTTGTCTATTTATTATTTTTTTTACTACGCATCAAGCTGCGCTGCTTGTCTTTGCTCCTGTGTGCTCGCGCACTTCTCGCCTTTCCCCACTTATTTTTATTTTTGATTTATTTTTGATTTATTTTGTCAATTTAAAAAAAATACGCATCGTGCTGTGCTGTTTGTGTTTGCTTGAGTGCATTCGCGCGCTCTCGCTTTCTCCACTTTACAATTATTTTTATTATTTATCTATTCCTGAGAGTTTATCTTATTTTTTATTTGTTTATTTATATGAAGTCGACCAGTTGCCTGCCCTTCCTTCCATTATCCGTCACCGAGACAAACTGAACAAAGTTCTGAGGTCGACCTTGTAAAGATAAGGATTCAGGTCTGTCTGCTGTTTACCTTTGCTCCTGCGCGCACTGCCCTTCTCTCCACATTTATGTGTTTGTTTGTTTGGCTATCTAATCTTTTGGGTTTTTATTTCTAATGAGGTCGACCAGTTGTCTATTTATTATTTTTTTTACTACGCATCAAGCTGCGCTGCTTGTCTTTGCTCCTGTGTGCTCGCGCACTCTCGCCTTTTCCACTTATTTTTATTTTTATTTATTTTTGATTTATTTTGTCAATTTAAAAAAAAATAGGCATCGTGCTGTGCTGTTTGTGTTTGCTTGAGTGCATTCGCGCGCTCTCGCTTTCTCCACTTTACAATTATTTTTATTATTTATCTATTCCTGAGAGTTTATCTTATTTTTTATTTGTTTATTTAAATGAAGTCGACCAGTTGCCTGCCCTTCCTTCCATTATCCGTCACCGAGACAAACTGAACAAAGTTCTGAGGTCGACCTTGTAAAGATAAGGATTCAGGTCTGTCTGCTGTTTACCTTTGCTCCTGCGCGCACTGCCATTCTCTCCACATTTATGTGTTTGTTGTTTGTCTATCTAATCTTTTGGGTTTTTATTTCTAATGAGGTCGACCAGTTGTCTATTTATTATTTTTTTTACTACGCATCAAGCTACGCTGCTTGTCTTTGCTCCTGTGTGCTCGCGCACTCTCGCCTTTCCCACTTATTTTTATTTTTGATTTATTTTTGATTTATTTTGTCAATTTAAAAAAAAATACGCATCGTGCTGTGCTGTTTGTGTTTGCTTGAGTGCATTCGCGCGCTCTCGCTTTCTCCACTTTACAATTATTTTTATTATTTATCTATTCCTGAGAGTTTATCTTATTTTTTATTTGTTTATTTAAATGAAGTCGACCAGTTGCCTGCCCTTCCTTCCATTATCCTCACCGAGACAAACTGAACAAAGTTCTGAGGTCGACCTTGTAAAGATAAGGATTCAGGTCTGTCTGCTGTTTACCTTTGCTCCTGCGCGCACTGCCCTTCTCTCCACATTTATGTGTTTGTTTGTTTGTCTATCTAATCTTTTTGGGTTTTTATTTCTAATGAGGTCGACCAGTTGTCTATTTATTATTTTTGTTACTACGCATCAAGCTGCGCTGCTTGTCTTTGCTCCTGTGTGCTCGCGCACTCTCGCCTTTTCCACTTATTTTTATTTTTGATTTATTTTTGATTTATTTTGTCAATTTAAAAAAAATACGCATCGTGCTGTGCTGTTTGTGTTTGCTTGAGTGCATTCGCGCGCTCTCGCTTTCTCCACTTTACAATTTTTTTGTTATTATTTATCTATTCCTGAGAGTTTATCTTATATTTTATTTGTTTATTTAAATGAAGTCGACCAGTTGCCTGCCCTTCCTTCCATTATCCCGTCACCGAGACAAACTGAACAAAGTTCTGAGGTCGACCTTGTAAAGATAAGGATTCAGGTCTGTCTGCTGTTTACCTTTGCTCCTGCGCGGCACTGCCCTTCTCTCCACATTTATGTGTTTGTTTGTTTGTCTATCTAATCTTTTGGGTTTTTATTTCTAATGAGGTCGACCAGTTGTCTATTTATTATTTTTGTTACTACGCATCAAGCTGCGCTGCTTGTCTTTGCTCCTGTGTGCTCGCGCACTCTCGCCTTTTCCTCTTATTTTTATTTTTGATTTATTTTTGATTTATTTTGTCAATTTAAAAAAAATACGCATCGTGCTGTGCTGTTTGTGTTTGCTTGAGTGCATTCGCGCGCTCTCGCTTTCTCCACTTTACAATTTTTTTGTTATTATTTATCTATTCCTGAGAGTTTATCTTATATTTTATTTGTTTATTTAAATGAAGTCGACCAGTTGCTGCCCTTCCTTCCATTATCCGTCACCGAGACAAACTGAACAAAGTTCTGAGGTCGACCTTGTAAAGATCAGGATTCAGGTCTGTCTGCTGTTTACCTTTGCTCCTGCGCGCACTGCCCTTCTCTCCACATTTATGTGTTTGTTTGTTTGTCTATCTAATCTTTTGGGTTTTTATTTCCTATGAGGTCGACCAGTTGTCTATTTATTATTTTTTTACTACGCATCAACCTGCGCTGCTTGTCTTTGCTCCTGTGTGCTCGCGCACTCCTCGCCTTTTCCACTTATTTTTATTTTTGATTTATTTTTGATTTATTTTGTCAATTTAAAAAAAAAATACGCATCGTGCTGTGCTGTTTGTGTTTGCTTGAGTGCATTCGCGCGCTCTCGCTTTCTCCACTTTACAATGTTTTTGTTATTATTTATCTATTCCTGAGAGTTTATCTTATTTTTTATTTGTTTATTTAAATGAAGTCGACCAGTTGCCTGCCCTTCCTTCCATTATCCGTCACCGAGACAAACTGAACAAAGTTCTGAGGTCGAACTTGTAAAGATAAGGATTCAGGTCTGTCTGCTGTTTACCTTTGCTCCTGCGCGCACTGCCCTTCTCTCCACATTTATGTGTTTGTTTGTTTGTCTATCTAATCTTTTGGGTTTTTATTTCCTATGAGGTCGACCAGTTGTCTATTTATTATATTTTTTACTACGCATCAAGCTGCGCTGCTTGTCTTTGCTCCTGTGTGCTCGCGCACTCTCGCCTTTTCCACTTATTTTTATTTTTGATTTATTTTTGATTTATTTTGTCAATTTAAAAAAAATACGCATCGTGCTGTGCTGTTTGTGTTTGCTTGAGTGCATTCGCGCGCTCCTCGCTTTCTCACTTTACAATTTTTTTGTTATTATTTATCTATTCCTGAGAGTTTATCTTATTTTTTATTTGTTTATTTAAATGAAGTCGACCAGTTGCCTGCCCTTCCTTCCATTATCCCGTCACCGAGACAAACTGAACAAAGTTCTGAGGTCGACCTTGTAAAGATAAGGATTCAGGTCTGTCTGCTGTTTACCTTTGCTCCTGCGCGCACTGCCCTTCTCTCCACATTTATGTGTTTGTTTGTTTGTCTATCTAATCTTTTGGGTTTTTATTTCTAATGAGGTCGACCAGTTGTCTATTTATTATTTTTTTTCTACGCATCAAACTGCGCTGCTTGTCTTTGCTCCTGTGTGCTCGCGCACTCTCGCCTTTTCACTTATTTTTATTTTTGATTTATTTTTGATTTATTTTGTCAATTTAAAAAAAATACGCATCGTGCTGTGCTGTTTGTGTTTGCTTGAGTGCATTCGCGCGCTCCTCGCTTTCTCCACATTACAATTTTTTGTTATTATTTATCTATTCCTGAGAGTTTATCTTATTTTTTATTTGTTTATTTAAATGAAGTCGACCAGTTGCCTGCCCTTCCTTCCATTATCCGTCACCGAGACAAACTGAACAAAGTTCTGAGGTCGACCTTGTAAAGATAAGGATTCAGGTCTGTCTGCTGTTTACATTTGCTCCTGCCCGCACTGCCCTTCTCTCCACATTTATGTGTTTGTTTGTTTGTCTATCTAATCTTTTGGGTTTTTATTTCTAATGAGGTCGACCAGTTGTCTATTTATTATTTTTTATACTACGCATCAAGCTGCGCTGCTTGTCTTTGCTCCTGTGTGCTCGCGCACTCTCGCCTTTTCCACTTATTTTTATTTTTGATTAATTTTTGATTTATTTTGACAATTTAAAAAAAAATACGCATCGTGCTGTGCTGTTTGTGTTTGCTTGAGTGCATTCGCGCGCTCTCGCTTTCTCCACTTTACAATTTTTTTGTTATTATTTATCTATTCCTGAGAGTTTATCTTATTTTTTATTTGTTTATTTAAATGAAGTCGACCAGTTGCCTGCCCTTCCTTCCATTATCCGTCACCGAGACAAACTGAACAAAGTTCTGAGGTCGACCTTGTAAAGATAAGGATTCAGGTCTGTCTGCTCTTTACCTTTGCTCCTGCCCGCACTGCCCTTCTCCTCCACATTTATGTGTTTGTTGGTTTGTCTATCTAATCTTTTGGGTTTTTATTTCTAATGAGGTCGACCAGTTGTCTATTTATTATTTTTTTTACTACGCATCAAGCTGCGCTGCTTGTCTTTGCTC
>NW_025958038.1:0-35698 GCF_023159225.1 Perognathus longimembris pacificus | reverse complement strand
TAAATGTGGAGAGAAGGGCAGTGCGCGCAGGAGCAAAGGTAAACAGCAGACAGACCTGAATCCTTATCTTTACAAGGTCGACCTCAGAACTTTGTTCAGTTTGTCTCGGTGACGGATAATGGAAGGAAGGGCAGGCAACTGGTCGACTTCATTTAAAGAAACAAATAAATAATAAGATAAACTCTCAGGAATAGATAAATAATAACAAAAAAATTGTAAACTGGAGAAAGCGAGAGCGCGCGAGTGCACTCAAGCAAACACAAACAGCACAGCACGATGCGTATTTTTTTTTAAATTGACAAAATAAATCAAAAATAAATCAAAAATAAAAATAAGTGGAAAAGGCGAGAGTGCGCGAGCACACAGGAGCAAAGACAAGCAGCGCAGCTTGATGCGTAGTAAAACAAATAATAAATAGACAACTGGTCGACCTCATTAGAAATAAAAACCCAAAAGATTAGATAGACAAACAAACAAACACATAAATGTGGAGAGAATGGCAGTGCGCGCAGGAGCAAAGGTAAACAGCAGACAGACCTGAATCCTTATCTTTACAAGGTCGAACTCAGAACTTTGTTCAGTTTGTCTCGGTGACGGATAATGGAAGGAAGGGCAGGCAACTGGTCGACTTCATTTAAATAAACAAATAAAAAATAAGATAAACTCTCAGGAATAGATAAATAATAACAAAAAAATTGTAAAGTGGAGAAAGCGAGAGCGCGCGAATGCACTCAAGCAAACACAAACAGCACAGCACGATGCGTATTTTTTTTTAAATTGACAAAATAAATCAAAAATAAATAAAAATAAAAATAAGTGGAAAACGCGAGAGTGCGCGAGCACACAGGAGCAAAGACAAGCAGCGCAGCTTGATGCGTAGTAAAAAAAATAATAAATAGACAACTGGTCGACCTCATTAGAAATAAAAACCCAAAAGATTAGATAGACAAACAAACAAACACATAAATGTGGAGAGAAGGGCAGTGCGGGCAGGAGCAAAGGTAAACAGCAGACAGACCTGAATCCTTATCTTTACAAGGTCGACCTCAGAACTTTGTTCAGCTTGTCTCGGTGACGGATAATGGAAGGAAGGGCAGACAACTGGTCGACTTCATTTAAATAAACAAATAAAAAATAAGATAAACTCTCAGGAATAGATAAATAATAACAAAAAAATTGTAAAGTGGAGAAAGCGAGAGCACGCGAATGCACTCAAGCAAACACAAACAGCACAGCACGATGCGTATTTTTTTTTAAATTGACAAAATAAATCAAAAATAAATCAAAAATAAAAATAAGTGGAAAAGGCGAGAGTGCGCGAGCACACAGGAGCAAAGACAAGCAGCGCAGCTTGATGCGTAGTAAAAAAAATAATAAATAGACAACTGGTCGACCTCATTAGAAATAAAAACCCAAAAGATTAGATAGACAAACAAACAAACACATAAATGTGGAGAGAAGGGCAGTGCGCGCAGGAGCAAAGGTAAACAGCAGACAGACCTGAATCCTTATCTTTACAAGGTCGACCTCAGAACTTTGTTCAGTTTGTCTCGGTGACGGATAATGGAAGGAAGGGCAGGCAACTGGTCGACTTCATTTAAAGAAACAAATAAATAATAAGATAAACTCTCAGGAATAGATAAATAATAACAAAAAATTGTAAAGTGGAGAAAGCGAGAGCGCGCGAGTGCACTCAAGCAAACACAAACAGCACAGCACGATGCGTATTTTTTTTTTAAATTGACAAAATAAATCAAAAATAAATCAAAAATAAAAATAAGTGGAAAAGGCGAGAGTGCGCGAGCACACAGGAGCAAAGACAAGCAGCGCAGCTTGATGGGTAGTAAAAAAAAATAATAAATAGACAACTGGTCGACCTCATTAGAAATAAAACCCAAAAGATTAGATAGACAAACAAACAAACACATAAATGTGGAGAGAAGGGCAGTGCGGGCAGGAGCAAAGGTAAACAGCAGACAGACCTGAATCCTTATCTTTACAAGGTCGACCTCAGAACTTTGTTCAGTTTGTCTCGGTGACGGATAATGGAAGGAAGGGCAGGCAACTGGTCGACTTCATTTAAATAAACAAATAAAAAATAAGATAAACTCTCAGGAATAGATAAATAATAACAAAAAAATTGTAAAGTGGAGAAAGCGAGAGCGCGCGAATGCACTCAAGCAAACACAAACAGCACAGCACGATGCGTATTTTTTTTTAAATTGACAAAATAAATAAAAAATAAATCAAAAATAAAAATAAGTGGAAAAGGCGAGAGTGCGCGAGCACACAGGAGCAAAGACAAGCAGCGCAGCTTGATGCGTAGTAAAAAAAATAATAAATAGACAACTGGTCGACCTCATTAGAAATAAAAACCCAAAAGATTAGATAGACAAACAAACAAACACATAAATGTGGAGAGAAGGGCAGTGCGCGCAGGAGCAAAGGTAAACAGCAGACAGACCTGAATCCTTATCTTTACAAGGTCGACCTCAGAACTTTGTTCAGTTTGTCTCGGTGACGGATAATGGAAGGAAGGGCAGGCAACTGGTCGACTTCATTTAAATAAACAAATAAAAAATAAGATAAACTCTCAGGAATAGATAAATAATAACAAAAAAATTGTAAAGTGGAGAAAGCGAGAGCGCGCGAATGCACTCAAGCAAACACAAACAGCACAGCACGATGCGTATTTTTTTTTAAATTGACAAAATAAATAAAAAATAAATAAAAATAAAAATAAGTGGAAAACGCGAGAGTGCGCGAGCACACAGGAGCAAAGACAAGCAGCGCAGCTTGATGCGTAGTAAAAAAAATAATAAATAGACAACTGGTCGACCTCATTAGAAATAAAAACCCAAAAGATTAGATAGACAAACAAACAAACACATAAATGTGGAGAGAAGGGCAGTGCGGGCAGGAGCAAAGGTAAACAGCAGACAGACCTGAATCCTTATCTTTACAAGGTCGACCTCAGAACTTTGTTCAGCTTGTCTCGGTGACGGATAATGGAAGGAAGGGCAGACAACTGGTCGACTTCATTTAAATAAACAAATAAAAAATAAGATAAACTCTCAGGAATAGATAAATAATAACAAAAAAATTGTAAAGTGGAGAAAGCGAGAGCGCACGAATGCACTCAAGCAAACACAGACAGCACAGCTCGATGCGTATTTTTTTTTAAATTGAAAAAATAAATAAAAAATAAATCAAAAATAAAAATAAGTGGAAAAGGCGAGAGTGCGCGAGCACACAGGAGCAAAGACAAGCAGCGCAGCTTGATGCGTAGTAAAAAAAATAATAAATAGACAACTGGTCGACCTCATTAGAAATAAAAACCCAAAAGATTAGATAGACAAACAAACAAACACATAAATGTGGAGAGAAGGGCAGTGCGCGCAGGAGCAAAGGTAAACAGCAGACAGACCTGAATCCTTATCTTTACAAGGTCGACCTCAGAACTTTGTTCAGTTTGTCTCGGTGACGGATAATGGAAGGAAGGGCAGGCAACTGGTCGACTTCATTTAAAGAAACAAATAAATAATAAGATAAACTCTCAGGAATAGATAAATAATAACAAAAAAATTGTATAGTGGAGAAAGCAAGAGCGCGCGAGCGCACTCAAGCAAACACAAACAGCACAGCACGATGCGTATTTTTTTTTAAATTGACAAAATAAATCAAAAATAAATCAAAAATAAAAATAAGTGGAAAAGGCCAGAGTGCGCGAGCACACAGGAGCAAAGACAAGCAGCGCAGCTTGATGGGTAGTAAAAAAAAAATAATAAATAGACAACTGGTCGACCTCATTAGAAATAAAACCCCAAAAGATTAGATAGACAAACAAACAAACACATAAATGTGGAGAGAAGGGCAGTGCGGGCAGGAGCAAAGGTAAACAGCAGACAGACCTGAATCCTTATCTTTACAAGGTCGACCTCAGAACTTTGTTCAGTTTGTCTCGGTGACGGATAATGGAAGGAAGGGCAGGCAACTGGTCGACTTCATTTAAATAAACAAATAAAAAATAAGATAAACTCTCAGGAATAGATAAATAATAACAAAAAAATTGTAAAGTGGAGAAAGCGAGAGCGCACGAATGCACTCAAGCAAACACAAACAGCACAGCTCGATGCGTATTTTTTTTTTAAATTGAAAAAATAAATAAAAAATAATTCAAAAATAAAATAAGTGGAAAAGGCGAGAGTGCGCGAGCACACAGGAGCAAAGACAAGCAGCGCAGCTTGATGCGTAGTAAAAAAAATAATAAATAGACAACTGGTCGACCTCATTAGAAATAAAAACCCAAAAGATTAGATAGACAAACAAACAAACACATAAATGTGGAGAGAAGGGCAGTGCGGGCAGGAGCAAAGGTAAACAGCAGACAGACCTGAATCCTTATCTTTACAAGGTCGACCTCAGAACTTTGTTCAGATTGTCTCGGTGACGGATAATGGAAGGAAGGGCAGACAACTGGTCGACTTCATTTAAATAAACAAATAAAAAATAAGATAAACTCTCAGGAATAGATAAATAATAACAAAAAAATTGTAAAGTGGAGAAAGCGAGAGCGCACGAATGCACTCAAGCAAACACAAACAGCACAGCTCGATGCGTATTTTTTTTTAAATTGAAAAAATAAATAAAAAATAATTCAAAAATAAAATAAGTGGAAAAGGCGAGAGTGCGCGAGCACACAGGAGCAAAGACAAGCAGCGCAGCTTGATGCGTAGTAAAAAAAATAATAAATAGACAACTGGTCGACCTCATTAGAAATAAAAACCCAAAAGATTAGATAGACAAACAAACAAACACATAAATGTGGAGAGAAGGGCAGTGCGCGCAGGAGCAAAGGTAAACAGCAGACAGACCTGAATCCTTATCTTTACAAGGTCGACCTCAGAACTTTGTTCAGTTTGTCTCGGTGACGGATAATGGAAGGAAGGGCAGGCAACTGGTCGACTTCATTTAAAGAAACAAATAAATAATAAGATAAACTCTCAGGAATAGATAAATAATAACAAAAAAATTGTAAACTGGAGAAAGCGAGAGCGCGCGAGTGCACTCAAGCAAACACAAACAGCACAGCACGATGCGTATTTTTTTTTTAAATTGACAAAATAAATCAAAAATAAATCAAAAATAAAAATAAGTGGAAAAGGCGAGAGTGCGCGAGCACACAGGAGCAAAGACAAGCAGCGCAGCTTGATGCGTAGTAAAACAAATAATAAATAGACAACTGGTCGACCTCATTAGAAATAAAAACCCAAAAGATTAGATAGACAAACAAACAAACACATAAATGTGGAGAGAATGGCAGTGCGCGCAGGAGCAAAGGTAAACAGCAGACAGACCTGAATCCTTATCTTTACAAGGTCGAACTCAGAACTTTGTTCAGTTTGTCTCGGTGACGGATAATGGAAGGAAGGGCAGGCAACTGGTCGACTTCATTTAAATAAACAAATAAAAAATAAGATAAACTCTCAGGAATAGATAAATAATAACAAAAAAATTGTAAAGTGGAGAAAGCGAGAGCGCGCGAATGCACTCAAGCAAACACAAACAGCACAGCACGATGCGTATTTTTTTTTAAATTGACAAAATAAATCAAAAATAAATAAAAATAAAAATAAGTGGAAAACGCGAGAGTGCGCGAGCACACAGGAGCAAAGACAAGCAGCGCAGCTTGATGCGTAGTAAAAAAAATAATAAATAGACAACTGGTCGACCTCATTAGAAATAAAAACCCAAAAGATTAGATAGACAAACAAACAAACACATAAATGTGGAGAGAAGGGCAGTGCGGGCAGGAGCAAAGGTAAACAGCAGACAGACCTGAATCCTTATCTTTACAAGGTCGACCTCAGAACTTTGTTCAGCTTGTCTCGGTGACGGATAATGGAAGGAAGGGCAGACAACTGGTCGACTTCATTTAAATAAACAAATAAAAAATAAGATAAACTCTCAGGAATAGATAAATAATAACAAAAAAATTGTAAAGTGGAGAAAGCGAGAGCACGCGAATGCACTCAAGCAAACACAAACAGCACAGCACGATGCGTATTTTTTTTTAAATTGACAAAATAAATCAAAAATAAATCAAAAGTAAAAATAAGTGGAAAAGGCGAGAATGCGCGAGCACACAGGAGCAAAGACAAGCAGCGCAGCTTGATGCGTAGTAAAAAAAATAATAAATAGACAACTGGTCGACCTCATTAGAAATAAAAACCCAAAAGATTAGATAGACAAACAAACAAACACATAAATGTGGAGAGAAGGGCAGTGCGCGCAGGAGCAAAGGTAAACAGCAGACAGACCTGAATCCTTATCTTTACAAGGTCGACCTCAGAACTTTGTTCAGTTTGTCTCGGTGACGGATAATGGAAGGAAGGGCAGGCAACTGGTCGACATCATTTAAAGAAACAAATAAATAATAAGATAAACTCTCAGGAATAGATAAATAATAACAAAAAAATTGTAAACTGGAGAAAGCGAGAGCGCGCGAGTGCACTCAAGCAAACACAAACAGCACAGCACGATGCGTATTTTTTTTTTAAATTGACAAAATAAATCAAAAATAAATCAAAAATAAAAATAAGGGGAAAAGGCGAGAGTGCGCGAGCACACAGGAGCAAAGACAAGCAGCGCAGCTTGATGGGTAGTAAAAAAAAATAATAAATAGACAACTGGTCGACCTCATTAGAAATAAAACCCCAAAAGATTAGATAGACAAACAAACAAACACATAAATGTGGAGAGAAGGGCAGTGCGGGCAGGAGCAAAGGTAAACAGCAGACAGACCTGAATCCTTATCTTTACAAGGTCGACCTCAGAACTTTGTTCAGTTTGTCTCGGTGACGGATAATGGAAGGAAGGGCAGGCAACTGGTCGACTTCATTTAAATAAACAAATAAAAAATAAGATAAACTCTCAGGAATAGATAAATAATAACGAAAAAATTGTAAAGTGGAGAAAGCGAGAGCGCGCGAATGCACTCAAGCAAACACAAACAGCACAGCACGATGCGTATTTTTTTTTAATTGACAAAATAAATAAAAAATAAATCAAAAATAAAAATAAGTGGAAAAGGCGAGAGTGCGCGAGCACACAGGAGCAAAGACAAGCAGCGCAGCTTGATGCGTAGTAAAACAAATAATAAATAGACAACTGGTCGACCTCATTAGAAATAAAAACCCAAAAGATTAGATAGACAAACAAACAAACACATAAATGTGGAGAGAATGGCAGTGCGCGCAGGAGCAAAGGTAAACAGCAGACAGACCTGAATCCTTATCTTTACAAGGTCGAACTCAGAACTTTGTTCAGTTTGTCTCGGTGACGGATAATGGAAGGAAGGGCAGGCAACTGGTCGACTTCATTTAAATAAACAAATAAAAAATAAGATAAACTCTCAGGAATAGATAAATAATAACAAAAAAATTGTAAAGTGGAGAAAGCGAGAGCGCGCGAATGCACTCAAGCAAACACAAACAGCACAGCACGATGCGTATTTTTTTTTAAATTGACAAAATAAATCAAAAATAAATAAAAATAAAAATAAGTGGAAAACGCGAGAGTGCGCGAGCACACAGGAGCAAAGACAAGCAGCGCAGCTTGATGCGTAGTAAAAAAAATAATAAATAGACAACTGGTCGACCTCATTAGAAATAAAAACCCAAAAGATTAGATAGACAAACAAACAAACACATAAATGTGGAGAGAAGGGCAGTGCGGGCAGGAGCAAAGGTAAACAGCAGACAGACCTGAATCCTTATCTTTACAAGGTCGACCTCAGAACTTTGTTCAGCTTGTCTCGGTGACGGATAATGGAAGGAAGGGCAGACAACTGGTCGACTTCATTTAAATAAACAAATAAAAAATAAGATAAACTCTCAGGAATATATAAATAATAACAAAAAAATTGTAAAGTGGAGAAAGCGAGAGCGCACGAATGCACTCAAGCAAACACAAACAGCACAGCTCGATGCGTATTTTTTTTTAAATTGAAAAAATAAATAAAAAATAAATCAAAAATAAAAATAAGTGGAAAAGGCGAGAGTGCGCGAGCACACAGGAGCAAACACAAGCAGCACAGCTTGATGCGTAGTAAAAAAAATAATAAATAGACAACTGGTCGACCTCATTAGAAATAAAAACCCAAAAGATTAGATAGACAAACAAACAAACACATAAATGTGGAGAGAAGGGCAGTGCGCGCAGGAGCAAAGGAAAACAGCAGACAGACCTGAATCCTTATCTTTACAAGGTCGACCTCAGAACTTTGTTCAGTTTGTCTCGGTGACGGATAATGGAAGGAAGGGCAGGCAACTGGTCGACTTCATTTAAAGAAACAAATAAATAATAAGATAAACTCTCAGGAATAGATAAATAATAACAAAAAATTGTAAAGTGGAGAAAGCGAGAGCGCGCGAGTGCACTCAAGCAAACACAAACAGCACAGCACGATGCGTATTTTTTTTTAAATTGGCAAAATAAATCAAAAATAAATCAAAAATAAAAATAAGTGGAAAAGGCCAGAGTACGCGAGCACACAGGAGCAAAGACAAGCAGCGCAGCTTGATGGGTAGTAAAAAAAAATAATAAATAGACAACTGGTCGACCTCATTAGAAATAAAACCACAAAAGATTAGATAGACAAACAAACAAACACATAAATGTGGAGAGAAGGGCAGTGCGGGCAGGAGCAAAGGTAAACAGCAGACAGACCTGAATCCTTATCTTTACAAGGTCGACCTCAGAACTTTGTTCAGTTTGTCTCGGTGACGGATAATGGAAGGAAGGGCAGGCAACTGGTCGACTTCATTTAAATAAACAAATAAAAAATAAGATAAACTCTCAGGAATAGATAAATAATAACAAAAAAATTGTAAAGTGGAGAAAGCGAGAGCGCGCGAATGCACTCAAGCAAACACAAACAGCACAGCACGATGCGTACTTTTTTTTAAATTGACCAAATAAATCAAAAATAAATAAAAATAAAATAAGTGGAAAACGCGAGAGTGCGCGAGCACACAGGAGCAAAGACAAGCAGCGCAGCTTGATGCGTAGTAAAAAAAATAATAAATAGACAACTGGTCGACCTCATTAGAAATAAAAACCGAAAACATTAGATAGACAAACAAACAAACACATAAATGTGGAGAGAAGGGCAGTGCGGGCAGGAGCAAAGGTAAACAGCAGACAGACCTGAATCCTTATCTTTACAAGGTCGACCTCAGAACTTTGTTCAGATTGTCTCGGTGACGGATAATGGAAGGAAGGGCAGACAACTGGTCGACTTCATTTAAATAAACAAATAAAAAATAAGATAAACTCTCAGGAATAGATAAATAATAACAAAAAAATTGTAAAGTGGAGAAAGCGAGAGCGCACGAATGCACTCAAGCAAACACAGACAGCACAGCTCGATGCGTATTTTTTTTTAAATTGAAAAAATAAATAAAAAATAAATCAAAAATAAAAATAAGTGGAAAAGGCGAGAGTGCGCGAGCACACAGGAGCAAAGACAAGCAGCGCAGCTTGATGCGTAGTAAAAAAAATAATAAATAGACAACTGGTCGACCTCATTAGAAATAAAAACCCAAAAGATTAGATAGACAAACAAACAAACACATAAATGTGGAGAGAAGGGCAGTGCGCGCAGGAGCAAAGGTAAACAGCAGACAGACCTGAATCCTTATCTTTACAAGGTCGACCTCAGAACTTTGTTCAGTTTGTCTCGGTGACGGATAATGGAAGGAAGGGCAGGCAACTGGTCGACTTCATTTAAAGAAACAAATAAATAATAAGATAAACTCTCAGGAATAGATAAATAATAACAAAAAAATTGTATAGTGGAGAAAGCAAGAGCGCGCGAGCGCACTCAAGCAAACACAAACAGCACAGCACGATGCGTATTTTTTTTTAAATTGACAAAATAAATCAAAAATAAATCAAAAATAAAAATAAGTGGAAAAGGCCAGAGTGCGCGAGCACACAGGAGCAAAGACAAGCAGCGCAGCTTGATGGGTAGTAAAAAAAAAATAATAAATAGACAACTGGTCGACCTCATTAGAAATAAAACCCCAAAAGATTAGATAGACAAACAAACAAACACATAAATGTGGAGAGAAGGGCAGTGCGGGCAGGAGCAAAGGTAAACAGCAGACAGACCTGAATCCTTATCTTTACAAGGTCGACCTCAGAACTTTGTTCAGTTTGTCTCGGTGACGGATAATGGAAGGAAGGGCAGGCAACTGGTCGACTTCATTTAAATAAACAAATAAAAAATAAGATAAACTCTCAGGAATAGATAAATAATAACAAAAAAATTGTAAAGTGGAGAAAGCGAGAGCGCACGAATGCACTCAAGCAAACACAAACAGCACAGCTCGATGCGTATTTTTTTTTTAAATTGAAAAAATAAATAAAAAATAATTCAAAAATAAAATAAGTGGAAAAGGCGAGAGTGCGCGAGCACACAGGAGCAAAGACAAGCAGCGCAGCTTGATGCGTAGTAAAAAAAATAATAAATAGACAACTGGTCGACCTCATTAGAAATAAAAACCCAAAAGATTAGATAGACAAACAAACAAACACATAAATGTGGAGAGAAGGGCAGTGCGGGCAGGAGCAAAGGTAAACAGCAGACAGACCTGAATCCTTATCTTTACAAGGTCGACCTCAGAACTTTGTTCAGATTGTCTCGGTGACGGATAATGGAAGGAAGGGCAGACAACTGGTCGACTTCATTTAAATAAACAAATAAAAAATAAGATAAACTCTCAGGAATAGATAAATAATAACAAAAAAATTGTAAAGTGGAGAAAGCGAGAGCGCACGAATGCACTCAAGCAAACACAAACAGCACAGCTCGATGCGTATTTTTTTTTTAAATTGAAAAAATAAATAAAAAATAATTCAAAAATAAAATAAGTGGAAAAGGCGAGAGTGCGCGAGCACACAGGAGCAAAGACAAGCAGCGCAGCTTGATGCGTAGTAAAAAAAATAATAAATAGACAACTGGTCGACCTCATTAGAAATAAAAACCCAAAAGATTAGATAGACAAACAAACAAACACATAAATGTGGAGAGAAGGGCAGTGCGCGCAGGAGCAAAGGTAAACAGCAGACAGACCTGAATCCTTATCTTTACAAGGTCGACCTCAGAACTTTGTTCAGTTTGTCTCGGTGACGGATAATGGAAGGAAGGGCAGGCAACTGGTCGACTTCATTTAAAGAAACAAATAAATAATAAGATAAACTCTCAGGAATAGATAAATAATAACAAAAAAATTGTAAACTGGAGAAAGCGAGAGCGCGCGAGTGCACTCAAGCAAACACAAACAGCACAGCACGATGCGTATTTTTTTTTTTAATTGACAAAATAAATCAAAAATAAATCAAAAATAAAAATAAGTGGAAAAGGCGAGAGTGCGCGAGCACACAGGAGCAAAGACAAGCAGCGCAGCTTGATGCGTAGTAAAACAAATAATAAATAGACAACTGGTCGACCTCATTAGAAATAAAAACCCAAAAGATTAGATAGACAAACAAACAAACACATAAATGTGGAGAGAATGGCAGTGCGCGCAGGAGCAAAGGTAAACAGCAGACAGACCTGAATCCTTATCTTTACAAGGTCGAACTCAGAACTTTGTTCAGTTTGTCTCGGTGACGGATAATGGAAGGAAGGGCAGGCAACTGGTCGACTTCATTTAAATAAACAAATAAAAAATAAGATAAACTCTCAGGAATAGATAAATAATAACAAAAAAATTGTAAAGTGGAGAAAGCGAGAGCGCGCGAATGCACTCAAGCAAACACAAACAGCACAGCACGATGCGTATTTTTTTTTAAATTGACAAAATAAATCAAAAATAAATAAAAATAAAAATAAGTGGAAAACGCGAGAGTGCGCGAGCACACAGGAGCAAAGACAAGCAGCGCAGCTTGATGCGTAGTAAAAAAAATAATAAATAGACAACTGGTCGACCTCATTAGAAATAAAAACCCAAAAGATTAGATAGACAAACAAACAAACACATAAATGTGGAGAGAAGGGCAGTGCGGGCAGGAGCAAAGGTAAACAGCAGACAGACCTGAATCCTTATCTTTACAAGGTCGACCTCAGAACTTTGTTCAGCTTGTCTCGGTGACGGATAATGGAAGGAAGGGCAGACAACTGGTCGACTTCATTTAAATAAACAAATAAAAAATAAGATAAACTCTCAGGAATATATAAATAATAACAAAAAAATTGTAAAGTGGAGAAAGCGAGAGCGCACGAATGCACTCAAGCAAACACAGACAGCACAGCTCGATGCGTATTTTTTTTTAAATTGAAAAAATAAATAAAAAATAAATCAAAAATAAAAATAAGTGGAAAATGCGAGAGTGCGCGAGCACACAGGAGCAAACACAAGCAGCACAGCTTGATGCGTAGTAAAAAAAATAATAAATAGACAACTGGTCGACCTCATTAGAAATAAAAACCCAAAAGATTAGATAGACAAACAAACAAACACATAAATGTGGAGAGAAGGGCAGTGCGCGCAGGAGCAAAGGTAAACAGCAGACAGACCTGAATCCTTATCTTTACAAGGTCGACCTCAGAACTTTGTTCAGTTTGTCTCGGTGACGGATAATGGAAGGAAGGGCAGGCAACTGGTCGACTTCATTTAAATAAACAAATAAAAAATAAGATAAACTCTCAGGAATAGATAAATAATAACAAAAAAATTGTAAAGTGGAGAAAGCGAGAGCGCCCGAATGCACTCAAGCAAACACAAACAGCACAGCACGATGCGTATTTTTTTTTAAATTGACAAAATAAATCAAAAATAAATAAAAATAAAAATAAGTGGAAAACGCGAGAGTGCGCGAGCACACAGGAGCAAAGACAAGCAGCGCAGCTTGATGCGTAGTAAAAAAAATAATAAATAGACAACTGGTCGACCTCATTAGAAATAAAAACCGAAAAGATTAGATAGACAAACAAACAAACACATAAATGTGGAGAGAAGGGCAGTGCGCGCAGGAGCAAAGGTAAACAGCAGACAGACCTGAATCCTTATCTTTACAAGGTCGACCTCAGAACTTTGTTCAGTTTGTCTCGGTGACGGATAATGGAAGGAAGGGCAGGCAACTGGTCGACTTCATTTAAAGAAACAAATAAATAATAAGATAAACTCTCAGGAATAGATAAATAATAACAAAATTTGTAAAGTGGAGAAAGCAAGAGCGCGCGAGCGCACTCAAGCAAACACAAACAGCACAGCACGATGCGTATTTTTTTTTAAATTGACAAAATAAATCAAAAATAAATCAAAAATAAAAATAAGTGGAAAAGGCCAGAGTGCGCGAGCACACAGGAGCAAAGACAAGCAGCGCAGCTTGATGGGTAGTAAAAAAAAAATAATAAATAGACAACTGGTCGACCTCATTAGAAATAAAACCCCAAAAGATTAGATAGACAAACAAACAAACACATAAATGTGGAGAGAAGGGCAGTGCGGGCAGGAGCAAAGGTAAACAGCAGACAGACCTGAATCCTTATCATTACAAGGTCGACCTCAGCACTTTGTTCAGTTTGTCTCGGTGACGGATAATGGAAGGAAGGGCAGGCAACTGGTCGACTTCATTTAAATAAACAAATAAAAAATAAGATAAACTCTCAGGAATAGATAAATAATAACAAAAAAATTGTAAAGTGGAGAAAGCGAGAGCGCACGAATGCACTCAAGCAAACACAAACAGCACAGCTCGATGCGTATTTTTTTTTTAAATTGAAAAAATAAATAAAAAATAATTCAAAAATAAAATAAGTGGAAAAGGCGAGAGTGCGCGAGCACACAGGAGCAAAGACAAGCAGCGCAGCTTGATGCGTAGTAAAAAAAATAATAAATAGACAACTGGTCGACCTCATTAGAAATAAAAACCCAAAAGATTAGATAGACAAACAAACAAACACATAAATGTGGAGAGAAGGGCAGTGCGGGCAGGAGCAAAGGTAAACAGCAGACAGACCTGAATCCTTATCTTTACAAGGTCGACCTCAGAACTTTGTTCAGATTGTCTCGGTGACGGATAATGGAAGGAAGGGCAGACAACTGGTCGACTTCATTTAAATAAACAAATAAAAAATAAGATAAACTCTCAGGAATAGATAAATAATAACAAAAAAATTGTAAAGTGGAGAAAGCGAGAGCGCACGAATGCACTCAAGCAAACACAAACAGCACAGCTCGATGCGTATTTTTTTTTTAAATTGAAAAAATAAATAAAAAATAATTCAAAAATAAAATAAGTGGAAAAGGCGAGAGTGCGCGAGCACACAGGAGCAAAGACAAGCAGCGCAGCTTGATGCGTAGTAAAAAAAATAATAAATAGACAACTGGTCGACCTCATTAGAAATAAAAACCCAAAAGATTAGATAGACAAACAAACAAACACATAAATGTGGAGAGAAGGGCAGTGCGCGCAGGAGCAAAGGTAAACAGCAGACAGACCTGAATCCTTATCTTTACAAGGTCGACCTCAGAACTTTGTTCAGTTTGTCTCGGGGACGGATAATTGAAGGAAGGGCAGGCAACTGGTCGACTTCATTTAAATAAACAAATAAAAAATAAGATAAACTCTCAGGAATAGATAAATAATAACAAAAAAATTGTAAAGTGGAGAAAGCGAGAGAGCGCGAATGCACTCAAGCAAACACAAACAGCACAGCACGATGCGTATTTTTTTTTAAATTGACAAAATAAATCAAAAATATATCAAAAATAAAAATAAGTGGAAAAGGCGAGAGTGCGCGAGCACACAGGAGCAAAGACAAGCAGCGCAGCTTGATGCGTAGTAAAAGAAATAATAAATAGACAACTGGTCGACCTCATTAGAAATAAAAACCCAAAAGATTAGATAGACAAACAAACAAACACATAAATATGGAGAGAAGGGCAGTGCGCGCAGGAGCAAAGGTAAACAGCAGACAGACCTGAATCCTTATCTTTACAAGGTCGACCTCAGAACTTTGTTCAGTTTGTCTCGGTGACGGATAATGGAAGGAAGGGCAGGCAACTGGTCGACTTCATTTAAATAAACAAATAAAAAATAAGATAAACTCTCAGGAATAGATAAATAATAACAAAAAAATTGTAAAGTGGAGAAAGCGAGAGCGCGCGAATGCACTCAAGCAAACACAAACAGCACAGCACGATGCGTATTTTTTTTTAAATTGACAAAATAAATCAAAAATAAATAAAAATAAAAATAAGTGGAAAACGCGAGAGTGCGCGAGCACACAGGAGCAAAGACAAGCAGCGCAGCTTGATGGGTAGTAAAAAAAAAATAATAAATAGACAACTGGTCGACCTCATTAGAAATAAAACCCCAAAAGATTAGATAGACAAACAAACAAACACATAAATGTGGAGAGAAGGGCAGTGCGGGCAGGAGCAAAGGTAAACAGCAGACAGACCTGAATCCTTATCATTACAAGGTCGACCTCAGAACTTTGTTCAGTTTGTCTCGGTGACGGATAATGGAAGGAAGGGCAGGCAACTGGTCGACTTCATTTAAATAAACAAATAAAAAATAAGATAAACTCTCAGGAATAGATAAATAATAACAAAAAAATTGTAAAGTGGAGAAAGCGAGAGCGCACGAATGCACTCAAGCAAACACAAACAGCACAGCTCGATGCGTATTTTTTTTTTAAATTGAAAAAATAAATAAAAAATAATTCAAAAATAAAATAAGTGGAAAAGGCGAGAGTGCGCGAGCACACAGGAGCAAAGACAAGCAGCGCAGCTTGATGCGTAGTAAAAAAAATAATAAATAGACAACTGGTCGACCTCATTAGAAATAAAAACCCAAAAGATTAGATAGACAAACAAACAAACACATAAATGTGGAGAGAAGGGCAGTGCGGGCAGGAGCAAAGGTAAACAGCAGACAGACCTGAATCCTTATCTTTACAAGGTCGACCTCAGAACTTTGTTCAGATTGTCTCGGTGACGGATAATGGAAGGAAGGGCAGACAACTGGTCGACTTCATTTAAATAAACAAATAAAAAATAAGATAAACTCTCAGGAATAGATAAATAATAACAAAAAAATTGTAAAGTGGAGAAAGCGAGAGCGCACGAATGCACTCAAGCAAACACAAACAGCACAGCTCGATGCGTATTTTTTTTTTAAATTGAAAAAATAAATAAAAAATAATTCAAAAATAAAATAAGTGGAAAAGGCGAGAGTGCGCGAGCACACAGGAGCAAAGACAAGCAGCGCAGCTTGATGCGTAGTAAAAAAAATAATAAATAGACAACTGGTCGACCTCATTAGAAATAAAAACCCAAAAGATTAGATAGACAAACAAACAAACACATAAATGTGGAGAGAAGGGCAGTGCGCGCAGGAGCAAAGGTAAACAGCAGACAGACCTGAATCCTTATCTTTACAAGGTCGACCTCAGAACTTTGTTCAGTTTGTCTCGGGGACGGATAATTGAAGGAAGGGCAGGCAACTGGTCGACTTCATTTAAATAAACAAATAAAAAATAAGATAAACTCTCAGGAATAGATAAATAATAACAAAAAAATTGTAAAGTGGAGAAAGCGAGAGAGCGCGAATGCACTCAAGCAAACACAAACAGCACAGCACGATGCGTATTTTTTTTTAAATTGACAAAATAAATCAAAAATATATCAAAAATAAAAATAAGTGGAAAAGGCGAGAGTGCGCGAGCACACAGGAGCAAAGACAAGCAGCGCAGCTTGATGCGTAGTAAAAGAAATAATAAATAGACAACTGGTCGACCTCATTAGAAATAAAAACCCAAAAGATTAGATAGACAAACAAACAAACACATAAATATGGAGAGAAGGGCAGTGCGCGCAGGAGCAAAGGTAAACAGCAGACAGACCTGAATCCTTATCTTTACAAGGTCGACCTCAGAACTTTGTTCAGTTTGTCTCGGTGACGGATAATGGAAGGAAGGGCAGGCAACTGGTCGACTTCATTTAAATAAACAAATAAAAAATAAGATAAACTCTCAGGAATAGATAAATAATAACAAAAAAATTGTAAAGTGGAGAAAGCGAGAGCGCGCGAATGCACTCAAGCAAACACAAACAGCACAGCACGATGCGTATTTTTTTTTAAATTGACAAAATAAATCAAAAATAAATAAAAATAAAAATAAGTGGAAAACGCGAGAGTGCGCGAGCACACAGGAGCAAAGACAAGCAGCGCAGCTTGATGCGTAGTAAAAAAAATAATAAATAGACAACTGGTCGACCTCATTAGAAATAAAAACCGAAAAGATTAGATAGACAAACAAACAAACACATAAATGTGGAGAGAAGGGCAGTGCGGGCAGGAGCAAAGGTAAACAGCAGACAGACCTGAATCCTTATCTTTACAAGGTCGACCTCAGAACTTTGTTCAGATTTTCTCGGTGACGGATAATGGAAGGAAGGGCAGACAACTGGTCGACTTCATTTAAATAAACAAATAAAAAATAAGATAAACTCTCAGGAATAGATAAATAATAACAAAAAAATTGTAAAGTGGAGAAAGCGAGAGCGCACGAATGCACTCAAGCAAACACAAGCAGCACAGCTCGATGCGTATTTTTTTTAAATTGAAAAAATAAATAAAAAATAATTCAAAAATAAAATAAGTGGAAAAGGCGAGAGTGCGCGAGCACACAGGAGCAAAGACAAGCAGCGCAGCTTGATGCGTAGTAAAAAAAATAATAAATAGACAACTGGTCGACCTCATTAGAAATAAAAACCCAAAAGATTAGATAGACAAACAAACAAACACATAAATGTGGAGAGAAGGGCAGTGCGCGCAGGAGCAAAGGTAAACAGCAGACAGACCTGAATCCTTATCTTTACAAGGTCGACCTCAGAACTTTGTTCAGTTTGTCTCGGTGACGGATAATGGAAGGAAGGGCAGGCAACTGGTCGACTTCATTTAAATAAACAAATAAAAAATAAGATAAACTCTCAGGAATAGATAAATAATAACAAAAAAATTGTAAAGTGGAGAAAGCGAGAGCGCGCGAATGCACTCAAGCAAACACAAACAGCACAGCACGATGCGTATTTTTTTTTAAATTACCAAAATAAATCAAAAATAATTCAAAAATAAAAATAAGTGGAAAAGGCGAGAGTGCGCGAGCACACAGGAGCAAAGACAAGCAGCGCAGCTTGATGCGTAGTAAAAAAAAATAATAAATAGACAACTGGTCGACCTCATTAGAAATAAAATCCCAAAGATTAGATAGACAAACAAACAAACACATAAATGTGGACAGAAGGGCAGTGCGCGCAGGAGCAAAGGTAAAAAGCAGACAGACCTGAATCCTTATCTTTACAAGGTCGACCTCAGAACTTTGTTCAGCTTGTCTCGGTGACGGATAATGGAAGGAAGGGCAGGCAACTGGTCGACTTCATTTAAATAAACAAATAAAAAATAAGATAAACTCTCAGGAATAGATAAATAATAACAAAAAAATTGTAAAGTGGAGAAAGCGAGAGCGCGCGAATGCACTCAAGCAAACACAAACAGCACAGCACGATGCGTATTTTTTTTTAAATTACCAAAATAAATCAAAAATAAATCAAAAATAAAAATAAGTGGAAAAGGCGAGAGTGCGCGAGCACACAGGAGCAAAGACAAGCAGCGCAGCTTGATGCGTAGTAAAAAAAATAATAAATAGACAACTGGTCGACCTCATTAGAAATAAAAACCCAAAAGATTAGATAGACAAACAAACAAACACATAAATGTGGAGAGAAGGGCAGTGCGCGCAGGAGCAAAGGTAAACAGCAGACAGACCTGAATCCTTATCTTTACAAGGTCGACCTCAGAACTTTGTTCAGTTTGTCTCGGTGACGGATAATGGAAGGAAGGGCAGGCAACTGGTTGGCTTCATTTAAATAAACAAATAAAAAATAAGATAAACTCTCAGGAATAGATAAATAATAACAAAAAAATTGTAAAGTGGAGAAAGCGAGAGCGCGCGAATGCACTCAAGCAAACACAAACAGCACAGCACGATGCGTATTTTTTTTAAATTGACAAAATAAATAAAAAATAAATCAAAAATAAAAATTAGAGGAAAAGGCGAGAGTGCGCGAGAACACAGGAGCAAAGGCAAGCAGCGCAGCTTGATGCGTAGTAAAAAAAATAATAAATAGACAACTGGTCGACCTCATTAGAAATAAAATCCCAAAGATTAGATAGACAAACAAACAAACACATAAATGTGGACACAAGGGCAGTGCGCGCAGGAGCAAAGGTAAACAGCAGACAGACCTGAATCCTTATCTTTACAAGGTCGACCTCAGAACTTTGTTCAGTTTGTCTCGGTGACGGATAATGGAAGGAAGGGCAGGCAACTGGTCGACTTCATTTAAATAAACAAATAAAAAATAAGATAAACTCTCAGGAATAGATAAATAATAACAAAAAAATTGTAAAGTGGAGAAAGCGAGAGCGCGCGAGTACAATCAAGCAAACACAAACAGCACAGCACGAGGTGTATTTTTTTTAAATTGCCAAAATAAATCAAAAATAAATCAAAAATAAAAATAAGTGGAAAAGGCGAGAGTGCGCGAGCACACAGGAGCAAAGACAAGCAGCGCAGCTTGATGCGTAGTAAAAAAAATAATAAATAGACCACTGGTCGACCTCATTAGAAATAAAAACCCAAAAGATTAGATAGACAAACAAACAAACACATAAATGTGGAGAGAAGGGCAGTGCGGGCAGGAGCAAAGGTAAACAGCAGACAGACCTGAATCCTTATCTTTACAAGGTCGACCTCAGAACTTTGTTCAGTTTGTCTCGGTGACGGATAATGGAAGGAAGGGCAGGCAACTGGTCGACTTCATTTAAATAAACAAATAAAAAATAAGATAAACTCTCAGGAATAGATAAATAATAACAAAAAAATTATAAAGTGGAGAAAGCGAGAGCGCGCGATTACACTCAAGCAAACACAAACAGCACAGCACGAGGCGTATTTTTTTTAAAATTGACAAAATATATCAAAAATAAAAATAAGTGTAAAAGGCGAGAGTGCGCGAGCACACAGGAGCAAAGACAAGCAGCGCAGCTTGATGCGTAGTAAAAAAAATAATAAATAGACAACTGGTCGACCTCATTAGAAATAAAAACCCAAAAGATTAGATAGACAAACAAACAAACACATAAATGTGGAGAGAAGGGCAGTGCCCGCAGGAGCAAAGGTAAACAGCAGACAGACCTGAATCCTTATCTTTACAAGGTCGACCTCAGAACTTTGTTCAGTTTGTCTCGGTGACGGATAATGGAAGGAAGGGCAGGCAACTGGTCGACTTCATTTAAATAAACAAATAAAAAATAAGATAAACTCTCAGGAATAGATAAATAATAACAAAAACATTGTAAAGTGGAGAAAGCGAGAGCGCGTGAATGCACTCAAGCAAACACAAAGAGCACAGCACGATGCGTACTTTTTTTTTTAAATTGACAAAATAAATCAAAAATAAATCAAAAATAAAAATAAGTGGAAAAGGCGAGAGTGCGCGAGCACACAGGAGCAAAGACAAGCAGCGCAGCTTGATGCGTAGTAAAAAAAATAATAAATAGACAACTGGTCGACCTCATTAGAAATAAAAACCCAAAAGATTAGATAGACAAACAAACAAACACATAAATGTGGAGAGAAGGGCAGTGCGCGCAGGAGCAAAGGTAAACAGCAGACAGACCTGAATCCTTATCTTTACAAGGTCGACCTCAGAACTTTGTTCAGTTTGTCTCGGTGACGGATAATGGAAGGAAGGGCAGGCAACTGGTCGACTTCATTTAAATAAACAAATAAAAAATAAGATAAACTCTCAGGAATAGATAAATAATAACAAAAACATTGTAAAGTGGAGAAAGCGAGAGCGCGCGAATGCACTCAAGCAAACACAAACAGCACAGCACGATGCGTACTTTTTTTTTTAAATTGACAAAATAAATCAAAAATAAATCAAAAATAAAAATAAGTGGAAAAGGCGAGAGTGCGCGAGCACACAGGAGCAAAGACAAGCAGCGCAGCTTGATGCGTAGTAAAAAAAATAATAAATAGACAACTGGTCGACCTCATAGGAAATAAAAACCCAAAAGATTAGATAGACAAACAAACAAACACATAAATGTGGAGAGAAGGGCAGTGCGCGCAGGAGCAAAGGTAAACAGCAGACAGACCTGAATCCTTATCTTTACAAGGTCGACCTCAAAACTTTGTTCAGTTTGTCTCAGTGACGGATAATGGAAGGAAGGGCAGGCAACTGGTCGACTTCATTTAAATAAACAAATAAAAAATAAGATAAACTCTCAGGAATAGATAAATAAAAACAAAAAAATTGTAAAGTGGAGAAAGCGAGAGCACGCGAATGCACTCAAGCAAACACAAACAGCACAGCACGATGCGTATTTTTTTTTAAATTGACAAAATAAATCAAAAATAAATCAAAAGTAAAAATAAGTGGAAAAGGCGAGAGTGCGCGAGCACACAGGAGCAAAGACAAGCAGCGCAGCTTGATGCGTTGTAAAAAAAATAATAAATAGACAACTGGTCGACCTCATTAGAAATAAAAACCCAAAAGATTAGATAGACAAACAAACAAACACATAAATGTGGAGAGAAGGGCAGTGCGCGCAGGAGCAAAGGTAAACAGCAGACAAACCTGAATCCTTATCTTTACAAGGTCGACCTCAGAACTTTGTTCAGTATGTCTCGGTGACGGATAATGGAAGGAAGGGCAGGCAACTGGTCGACTTCATTTAAATAAACAAATAAAAATAAGATAAACTCTGAGGAATAGATAAATAATAACAAAAAAAATTGTAAAGTGGAGAAAGCGAGAGCGCGCGAATGCACTCAAGCAAATACAAAAAGCACAGCACGATGCGTATTTTTTTAAATTGACAAAATAAATCAAAAATAAATCAAAAATAAAAATAAGTGCAAAAGGCGAGAGTGCGCGATCACACAGGAGCAAAGACAAGCAGCGCAGCTTGATGCGAAGTAAAAAAAATAATAAATAGACAACTGGTCGACCTCATTAGAAATAAAAACCCAAAAGTTTAGATAGACAAACAAACAAACACATAAATGTGTAGAGAAGGGCAGTGCGCGCAGGAGCAAAGGTAAACAGCAGACAGACCTGAATCCTTATCTTTACAAGGTCGACCTCAGAAATTTGTTCAGTTTGTCTCGGTGACGGATAATGGAAGGAAGGGCAGACAACTGGTTGACTTCATTTAAATAAACAAATAATAAATAAGATAAACTCTCAGGAATAGATAAATAATAACAAAAAAATTGTAAAGTGGAGAAAGCGAGAGCGCGCGAATGCCCTCAAGCAAACACAAACAGCACAGCACGATGCGTATTTTTTTTTTAAATTGACAAAATAAATCAAAAATAAATCAAAAATAAAAATAAGTGGAAAAGGCGAGAGTGCGCGAGCACACAGGAGCAAAGACAAGCAGCGCAGCTTGATGCGTAGTAAAAAAAATAATAAATAGACAACTGGTCGACCTCATTAGAAATAAAAACCCAAAAGATTAGATAGACAAACAAACAAACACATAAATGTGGAGAGAAGGGCAGTGCGCGCAGGAGCAAAGGTAAACAGCAGACAGACCTGAATCCTTATCTTTACAAGGTCGACCTCAGAACTTTGTTCAGTTTGTCTCGGTGACGGATAATGGAAGGAAGGGCAGGCAACTGGTCGACTTCATTTAAATAAACAAATAAAAAATAAGATAAACTCTCAGGAATAGATAAATAATAACAAAAACATTGTAAAGTGGAGAAAGCGAGAGCGCGCGAATGCACTCAAGCAAACACAAACAGCACAGCACGATGCGTACTTTTTTTTTTAAATTGACAAAATAAATAAAAAATAAATCAAAAATAAAAATAAGTGGAAAAGGCGAGAGTGCGCGAGCACACAGGAGCAAAGACAAGCAGCGCAGCTTGATGCGTAGTAAAAAAAATAATAAATAGACAACTGGTCGACCTCATAGGAAATAAAAACCCAAAAGATTAGATAGACAAACAAACAAACACATAAATGTGGAGAGAAGGGCAGTGCGCGCAGGAGCAAAGGTAAACAGCAGACAGACCTGAATCCTTATCTTTACAAGGTCGACCTGAAAACTTTGTTCAGTTTGTCTCAGTGACGGATAATGGAAGGAAGGGCAGGCAACTGGTCGACTTCATTTAAATAAACAAATAAAAAATAAGATAAACTCTCAGGAATAGATAAATAATAACAAAAAAATTGTAAAGTGGAGAAAGCGAGAGCACGCGAATGCACTCAAGCAAACACAAACAGCACAGCACGATGCGTATTTTTTTTTAAATTGACAAAATAAATCAAAAATAAATCAAAAGTAAAAATAAGTGGAAAAGGCGAGAGTGCGCGAGCACACAGGAGCAAAGACAAGCAGCGCAGCTTGATGCGTTGTAAAAAAAATAATAAATAGACAACTGGTCGACCTCATTAGAAATAAAAACCCAAAAGATTAGATAGACAAACAAACAAACACATAAATGTGGAGAGAAGGGCAGTGCGCGCAGGAGCAAAGGTAAACAGCAGACAAACCTGAATCCTTATCTTTACAAGGTCGACCTCAGAACTTTGTTCAGTATGTCTCGGTGACGGATAATGGAAGGAAGGGCAGGCAACTGGTCGACTTCATTTAAATAAACAAATAAAAATAAGATAAACTCTGAGGAATAGATAAATAATAACAAAAAAATTGTAAAGTGGAGAAAGCGAGAGCGCGCGAATGCACTCAAGCAAATACAAAAAGCACAGCACGATGCGTATTTTTTTTAAATTGACAAAATAAATCAAAAATAAATCAAAAATAAAAATAAGTGCAAAAGGCGAGAGTGCGCGATCACACAGGAGCAAAGACAAGCAGCGCAGCTTGATGCGTAGTAAAAAAAATAATAAATAGACAACTGGTCGACCTCATTAGAAATAAAAACCCAAAAGTTTAGATAGACAAACAAACAAACACATAAATGTGTAGAGAAGGGCAGTGCGCGCAGGAGCAAAGGTAAACAGCAGACAGACCTGAATCCTTATCTTTACAAGGTCGAACTCAGAAATTTGTTCAGTTTGTCTCGGTGACGGATAATGGAAGGAAGGGCAGACAACTGGTTGACTTCATTTAAATAAACAAATAATAAATAAGATAAACTCTCAGGAATAGATAAATAATAACAAAAAAATTGTAAAGTGGAGAAAGCGAGAGCGCGCGAATGCACTCAAGCAAACACAAACAGCACAGCACGATGCGTATTTTTTTTTAAATTGACAAAATAAATCAAAAATAAATCAAAAATAAAAATAAGTGGAAAAGGCGAGAGTGCGCGAGCACACAGGAGCAAAGACAAGCAGCGCAGCTTGATGCGTAGTAAAAAAAAATAATGAATAGAAACTGGTCGACCTCATTAGAAATAAAAACCCAAAAGATTAGATAGACAAACAAACAAACACATAAATGTGGAGAGAAGGGCAGTGCGCGCAGGAGCAAAGGTAAACAGCAGACAGACCTGAATCCTTATCTTTACAAGGTCGACCTCAGAACTTTGTTCAGTTTGTCTCGGTGACGGATAATGGAAGGAAGGGCAGGCAACTGGTAGACTTCATTTAAATAAACAAATAAAAAGTAAGATAAACTCTCAGGAATAGATAAATAATAACAAAAAAATTGTAAAGTGGAGAAAGAGAGAGCGCGTGAATGTACTCAAGCAAACACAAACAGCACAGCACGATGCGTATTTTTTTTTAAATTGACAAAATAAATCAAAAATAAATCAAAAATAAAAATAAGTGGAAAAGGCGAGAGTTCGCGAGCACACAGGAGCAAAGACAAGCAGCGCAGCTTGATGCGTAGTAAAAAAAATAATAAATAGACAACTGGTCGACCTCATTAGAAATAAAATCCCAAAAGATTAGATAGACAAACAAACAAACACATAAATGTGGAGAGAAGGGCAGTGCGCGCAGGAGCAAAGGTAAACAGCAGACAGACCTGAATCCTTATCTTTACAAGGTCGACCTCAGAACTTTGTTCAGTTTGTCTCGGTGACGGATAATGGAAGGAAGGGCAGGCAACTGGTCGACTTCATTTAAATAAACAAATAAAAAATAAGATAAACTCTCAGGAATAGATAAATAATAACAAAAAAATTGTAAAGTGGAGAAAGCGAGAGCGCGCGAATGCACTCAAGCAAACACAAACAGCACAGCACGATGCGTATTTTTTTTTAAATTGACAAAATAAATCAAAAATAAATCAAAAATAAAAATAAGTTGAAAAGGCGAGAGTGCGCCAGCACACAGGAGCAAAGACAAGCAGCGCAGCTTGATGCGTAGTAAAAAAAATAATAAATAGACAACTGGTCGACCTCATTAGAAATAAAAACCCAAAAGATTAGATAGACAAACAAACAAACACATAAATGTGGAGAGAAGGGCAGTGCGCGCAGGAGCAAAGGTAAACAGCAGACAGACCTGAATCCTTATCTTTACAAGGTCGACCTCAGAACTTTGTTCAGTTTGTCTCGGTGACGGATAATGGAAGGAAGGGCAGGCAACTGGTCGACTTCATTTAAATAAACAAATAAAAAATAAGATAAACTCTCAGGAATAGATAAATAATAACAAAAAAATTGTAAAGTGGAGAAAGCGAGAGCGCGTGAATGTACTCAAGCAAACACAAGCAGCACAGCACGATGCGTATTTTTTTTTAAATTGACAAAATAAATCAAAAATAAATCAAAAATAAAAATAAGTGGAAAAGGCGAGAGTACGCGAGCACACAGGAGCAAAGACAAACAGCGCAGCTTGATGCGTAGTAAAAAAAATAATAAATAGACAACTGGTCGACCTCATTAGAAATAAAAACCCAAAAGATTAGATAGACAAACAAACAAGCACATAAATGTGGAGAGAAGGGCAGTGCGCGCAGGAGCAAAGGTAAACGGCAGACAGACCTGAATCCTTATGTTTACAAGGTTGATCTCAGAACTTTGTTCAGTTTGTCTCGGTGACGGATAATGGAAGGAAGGGCAGGCAACTGGTCGACTTCATTTAAATAAACAAATAAAAATAAGATAAACTCTCAGGAATAGATAAATAATAACAAAAAAATTGTAAAGTGGAGAAAGCGAGAGCGCGCGAATGCAGTCAATCAAACACAAACAGCACAGCACGATGCGTAGTTTTTTTAAATTGACAAAATAAATGAAAAATAAATCAAAAATAAAAATAAGTGGAAAACGCGAGAGTGCGCGAGCACACAGGAGCAAAGACAAGCAGCACAGCTTGATGCGTAGTAAAAAAAATAATAAATAGACAACTGGTCGACCTCATTAGAAATAAAAACCCAAAAGATTAGATAGACAAACAAAGAAACACATAAATGTGGAGAGAAGGGCAGTGCGCGCAGGAGCAAAGGTAAACAGCAGACAGACCTGAATCCTTATCTTTACAAGGTCGACCTCAGAACATTTTTCAGTTTGTCTCGGTGACGGATAATGGAAGGAAGGGCAGGCAACTGGTCGACTTCATTTAAATAAACAAATAAAAAATAAGATAAACTCTCAGGAATAGATAAATAATAACAAAAAATAGTAAAGTGGAGAAAGCGAGAGCGCGCGAATGCACTCAAGCAAACACAAACAGCACAGCACGATGCGTATTTTTTTTAAAATTGACAAAATAAATCAAAAATAAATCAAAAATAAAAATAAGTGGAAAAGGCGAGAGTGCGCGAGCACACAGGAGCAAAGACAAGCAGCGCAGCTTGATGCGTAGTAAAAAAAATAATAAATAGACAACTGGTCGACCTCATTAGAAATAAAAACCCAAAAGATTAGATAGACAAACAAACAAACACATAAAGGTGGAGAGAAGGGCAATGCGAGCAGGAGCAAAGGTAAACAGCAGACATAACTGAATCGTTATCTTTACAAGGTCGACCTCAGAACTTTGTTCAGTTTTTCTCGGTGATGGATAATGGAAGGAAGGGCAGGCAACTGGTCGACTTCATTTAAATAAACAAATAAAAAATAAGATAAACTCTCAGGAATAGATAAATAATAACAAAAAAATTGTAAAGTGGAGAAAGCGAGAGCGCGCGAATGCACTCAAGCAAACACAAACAGCACAGCACGATGCGTATTTTTTTTTAAATTGACAAAATAAATCAAAAATAAATCAAAAATAAAAATAAGTGGAAAAGGCGAGAGTACGGGAGCACACAGGAGCAAAGACAAGCAGCGCAGCTTGATGCGTAGTAAAAAAAATAATAAATAGACAACTGGTCGACCTCATTAGAAATAAAACCCAAAAGATTAGATAGAAAGACAAACAAACACATAAATGTGGAGAGAAGGGCAGTGCGCGCAGGAGCAAAGGTAAAGAGCAGACAGACCTGAATCCTTATCTTTACAAGGTCGACCTCACAACTTTGTTCAGTTTGTCTCGGTGACGGATAATGGAAGGAAGGGCAGGCAACTGGTCGACTTCATTTAAATAAACAAATAAAAAATAAGATAAACTCTCAGGAATAGATAAATAATAACAAAAAAATTGTAAAGTGGAGAGAGCGAGAGCGCGCGAAGGTACTCAAGCAAACATAAACAGCACAGCACGATGCGTATTTTTTTTTAAATTTACAAAATAAATCAAAAATAAAAATAAGTGGAAAAGGCGAGAGTGCGCGAGCACACAGGAGCAAAGACAAGCAGCACAGCTTGATGCGTAGTAAAAAAAATAATAAATAGACAACTGGTCGACCTCATTAGAAATAAAAACCCAAAAGATTTGATAGACAAACAAACAAACACATAAATGTGGAGAGAAGGGCAGTGCGCGCAGGAGCAAAGGTAAACAGCAGACAGACCTGAATCCTTATCTTTACAAGGTCGACCTCAGAACTTTGTTCAGTTTGTCTCGGTGACGGATAATGGAAGGAAGGGCAGGCAACTGGTTGACTTCATTTAAATAAACAAATAAAAAGTAAGATAAACTCTCAGGAATAGATAAATAATAACAAAAAAATTGTAAAGTGGAGAAAGCGAGAGCGCGTGAATGTACTCAAGCAAACACAAACAGCACAGCACGATGCGTATTTTTTTTTTAAATTGACAAAATAAATCAAAAATAAATCAAAAATAAAAATAAGTGGAAAAGGCGAGAGTTCGCGAGCACACAGGAGCAAAGACAAGCAGCGCAGCTTGATGCGTAGTAAAAAAAATAATAAATAGACAACTGGTCGACCTCATTAGAAATAAAATCCCAAAAGATTAGATAGACAAACAAACAAACACATAAATGTGGAGAGAAGGGCAGTGCGCGCAGGAGCAAAGGTAAACAGCAGACAGACCTGAATCCTTATCTTTACAAGGTCGACCTCAGAACTTTGTTCAGTTTGTCTCGGTGACGGATAATGGAAGGAAGGGCAGGCAACTGGTCGACTTCATTTAAATAAACAAATAAAAAATAAGATAAACTCTCAGGAATAGATAAATAATAACAAAAAAATTGTAAAGTGGAGAAAGCGAGAGCGCGCGAATGCACTCAAGCAAACACAAACAGCACAGCACGATGCGTATTTTTTTTTAAATTGACAAAATAAATCAAAAATAAATCAAAAATAAAAATAAGTGGAAAAGGCGAGAGTACGCGAGCACACAGGAGCAAAGACAAACAGCGCAGCTTGATGCGTAGTAAAAAAAATAATAAATAGACAACTGGTCGACCTCATTAGAAATAAAAACCCAAAAGATTAGATAGACAAACAAACAAGCACATAAATGTGGAGAGAAGGGCAGTGCGCGCAGGAGCAAAGGTAAACGGCAGACAGACCTGATTCCTTATGTTTACAAGGTTGATCTCAGAACTTTGTTCAGTTTGTCTCGGTGACGGATAATGGAAGGAAGGGCAGGCAACTGGTCGACTTCATTTAAATAAACAAATAAAAATAAGATAAACTCTCAGGAATAGATAAATAATAACAAAAAAATTGTAAAGTGGAGAAAGCGAGAGCGCGCGAATGCAGTCAATCAAACACAAACAGCACAGCACGATGCGTAGTTTTTTTAAATTGACAAAATAAATGAAAAATAAATCAAAAATAAAAATAAGTGGAAAAGGCGAGAGTGCGCGAGCACACAGGAGCAAAGACAATCAGCACAGCTTGATGCGTAGTAAAAAAAATAATAAATAGACAACTGGTCGACCTCATTAGAAATAAAAACCCAAAAGATTAGATAGACAAACAAAGAAACACATAAATGTGGAGAGAAGGGCAGTGCGCGCAGGAGCAAAGGTAAACAGCAGACAGACCTGAATACTTATCTTTACAAGGTCGACCTCAGAACATTTTTCAGTTTGTCTCGGTGACGGATAATGGAAGGAAGGGCAGGCAACTGGTCGACTTCATTTAAATAAACAAATAAAAAATAAGATAAACTCTCAGGAATAGATAAATAATAACAAAAAATAGTAAAGTGGAGAAAGCGAGAGCGCGCGAATGCACTCAAGCAAACACAAACAGCACAGCACGATGCGTATTTTTTTTAAAATTGACAAAATAAATCAAAAATAAATCAAAAATAAAAATAAGTGGAAAAGGCGAGAGTGCGCGAGCACACAGGAGCAAAGACAAGCAGCGCAGCTTGATGCGTAGTAAAAAAAATAATAAATAGACAACTGGTCGACCTCATTAGAAATAAAAACCCAAAAGATTAGATAGACAAACAAACAAACACATAAAGGTGGAGAGAAGGGCAATGCGAGCAGGAGCAAAGGTAAACAGCAGACATAACTGAATCGTTATCTTTACAAGGTCGACCTCAGAACTTTGTTCAGTTTTTCTCGGTGATGGATAATGGAAGGAAGGGCAGGCAACTGGTCGACTTCATTTAAATAAACAAATAAAAAATAAGATAAACTCTCAGGAATAGATAAATAATAACAAAAAAATTATAAAGTGGAGAAAGCGAGAGCGCGCGAATGCCCTCAAGCAAACACAAACAGCACAGCACGATGCGTATTTTTTTTTAAATTGACCAAATAAATCAAAAATATATCAAAAATAAAAATAAGTGGAAAAGGCGAGAGTGCACGAGCACACAGGAGCAAAGACAAGCAGCGCAGCTTGATGCGTAGTTAAAAAAATAATAAATAGACAACTGGTCGACCTCATTAGAAATAAAAACCCAAAAGATTAGATAGACAAACAAACAAACACATAAATGTGGAGAGAAGGGCAGTGCGGGCAGGAGCAAAGGTAAACAGCAGACAGACCTGAATCCTTATCTTTACAAGGTCGACCTCAGAACTTTGTTCAGTTTCTCTCGGTGACGGATAATGGAAGGAAGGGCAGGCAACTGGTCGACTTCATTTAAATAAACAAATAAAAAATAAGATAAACTCTCAGGAATAGATAAATAATAACAAAAAAATTGTAAAGTGGAGAAAGCGAGAGCGCGCGAATGCACTCAAGCAAACACAAACAGCACAGCACGATGCGTATTTTTTTTTAAATTGACAAAATAAATCAAAAATAAATCAAAAATAAAAATAAGTGGAAAAGGCGAGAGTACGGGAGCACACAGGAGCAAAGACAAGCAGCGCAGCTTGATGCGTAGTAAAAAAAATAATAAATAGACAACTGGTCGACCTCATTAGAAATAAAACCCAAAAGATTAGATAGAAAGACAAACAAACACATAAATGTGGAGAGAAGGGCAGTGCGCGCAGGAGCAAAGGTAAAGAGCAGACAGACCTGAATCCTTACATTACAAGGTCGACCTCACAACTTTGTTCAGTTTGTCTCGGTGACGGATAATGGAAGGAAGGGCAGACAACTGGTCGACTTCATTTAAATAAACAAATAAAAAATAAGATAAACTCTCAGGAATAGATAAATAATAACAAAAAAATTGTAAAGTGGAGAGAGCGAGAGCGCGCGAAGGTACTCAAGCAAACATAAACAGCACAGCACGATGCGTATTTTTTTTTAAATTTACAAAATAAATCAAAAATAAAAATAAGTGGAAAAGGCGAGAGTGCGCGAGCACACAGGAGCAAAGACAAGCAGCACAGCTTGATGCGTAGTAAAAAAAATAATAAATAGACAACTGGTCGACCTCATTAGAAATAAAAACCCAAAAGATTTGATAGACAAACAAACAAACACATAAATGTGGAGAGAAGGGCAGTGCGCGCAGGAGCAAAGGTAAACAGCAGACAGACCTGAATCCTTATCTTTACAAGGTCGACCTCAGAACTTTGTTCAGTTTGTCTCGGTGACGGATAATGGAAGGAAGGGCAGGCAACAGGTTGACTTCATTTAAATAAACAAATAAAAAGTAAGATAAACTCTCAGGAATAGATAAATAATAACAAAAAAATTGTAAAGTGGAGAAAGCGAGAGCGCGTGAATGTACTCAAGCAAACACAAACAGCACAGCACGATGCGTATTTTTTTTTTAAATTGACAAAATAAATCAAAAATAAATCAAAAATAAAAATAAGTGGAAAAGGCGAGAGTTCGCGAGCACACAGGAGCAAAGACAAGCAGCGCAGCTTGATGCGTAGTAAAAAAAATAATAAATAGAAAACTGGTCGACCTCATTAGAAATAAAATCCCAAAAGATTAGATAGACAAACAAACAAACACATAAATGTGGAGAGAAGGGCAGTGCGCGCAGGAGCAAAGGTAAACAGCAGACAGACCTGAATCCTTATCTTTACAAGGTCGACCTCAGAACTTTGTTCAGTTTGTCTCGGTGACGGATAATGGAAGGAAGGGCAGGCAACTGGTCGACTTCATTTAAATAAACAAATAAAAAATAAGATAAACTCTCAGGAATAGATAAATAATAACAAAAAAATTGTAAAGTGGAGAAAGCGAGAGCGCGCGAATGCACTCAAGCAAACACAAACAGCACAGCACGATGCGTATTTTTTTTAAATTGACAAAATAAATCAAAAATAAATCAAAAATAAAAATAAGTTGAAAAGGCGAGAGTGCGCCAGCGCACAGGAGCAAAGACAAGCAGCGCAGCTTGATGCGTAGTAAAAAAAATAATAAATAGACAACTGGTCGACCTCATTAGAAATAAAAACCCAAAAGATTAGATAGACAAACAAACAAACACATAAATGTGGAGAGAAGGGCAGTGCGCGCAGGAGCAAAGGTAAACAGCAGACAGACCTGAATCCTTATCTTTACAAGGTCGACCTCAGAACTTTGTTCAGTTTGTCTCGGTGACGGATAATGGAAGGAAGGGCAGGCAACTGGTCGACTTCATTTAAATAAACAAATAAAAAATAAGATAAACTCTCAGGAATAGATAAATAATAACAAAAAAATTGTAAAGTGGAGAAAGCGAGAGCGCGTGAATGTACTCAAGCAAACACAAACAGCACAGCACGATGCGTATTTTTTTTAAAATTGACAAAATAAATCAAAAATAAATCAAAAATAAAATAAGTGGAAAAGGCGAGAGTTCGCGAGCACACAGGAGCAAAGACAAGCAGCGCAGCTTGATGCGTAGTAAAAAAAATAATAAATAGACAACTGGTCGACCTCATTAGAAATAAAATCCCAAAAGATTAGATAGACAAACAAACAAACACATAAATGTGGAGAGAAGGGCAGTGCGCGCAGGAGCAAAGGTAAACAGCAGACAGACCTGAATCCTTATCTTTACAAGGTCGACCTCAGAACTTTGTTCAGTTTGTCTCGGTGACGGATAATGGAAGGAAGGGCAGGCAACTGGTCGACTTCATTTAAATAAACAAATAAAAAATAAGATAAACTCTCAGGAATAGATAAATAATAACAAAAAAATTGTAAAGTGGAGAAAGCGAGAGCGCGCGAATGCACTCAAGCAAACACAAACAGCACAGCACGATGCGTATTTTTTTTAAATTGACAAAATAAATCAAAAATAAATCAAAAATAAAAATAAGTTGAAAAGGCGAGAGTGCGCCAGCGCACAGGAGCAAAGACAAGCAGCGCAGCTTGATGCGTAGTAAAAAAAATAATAAATAGACAACTGGTCGACCTCATTAGAAATAAAAACCCAAAAGATTAGATAGACAAACAAACAAACACATAAATGTGGAGAGAAGGGCAGTGCGCGCAGGAGCAAAGGTAAACAGCAGACAGACCTGAATCCTTATCTTTACAAGGTCGACCTCAGAACTTTGTTCAGTTTGTCTCGGTGACGGATAATGGAAGGAAGGGCAGGCAACTGGTCGACTTCATTTAAATAAACAAATAAAAAATAAGATAAACTCTCAGGAATAGATAAATAATAACAAAAAAATTGTAAAGTGGAGAAAGCGAGAGCGCGTGAATGTACTCAAGCAAACACAAACAGCACAGCACGATGCGTATTTTTTTTTAAATTGACAAAATAAATCAAAAATAAATCAAAAATAAAAATAAGTGGAAAAGGCGAGAGTACGCGAGCACACAGGAGCAAAGACAAACAGCGCAGCTTGATGCGTAGTAAAAAAAATAATAAATAGACAACTGGTCGACCTCATTAGAAATAAAAACCCAAAAGATTAGATAGACAAACAAACAAACACATAAATGTGGAGAGAAGGGCAGTGCGCGCAGGAGCAAAGGTAAACGGCAGACAGACCTGAATCCTTATGTTTACAAGGTTGATCTCAGAACTTTGTTCAGTTTGTCTCGGTGACGGATAATGGAAGGAAGGGCAGGCAACTGGTCGACTTCATTTAAATAAACAAATAAAAATAAGATAAACTCTCAGGAATAGATAAATAATAACAAAAAAATTGTAAAGTGGAGAAAGCGAGAGCGCGCGAATGCAGTCAATCAAACACAAACAGCACAGCACGATGCGTAGTTTTTTAAATTGACAAAATAAATGAAAAATAAATCAAAAATAAAATAAGTGGAAAAGGCGAGAGTGCGCGAGCACACAGGAGCAAAGACAAGCAGCACAGCTTGATGCGTAGTAAAAAAAATAATAAATAGACAACTGGTCGACCTCATTAGAAATAAAAACCCAAAAGATTTGATAGACAAACAAACAAACACATAAATGTGGAGAGAAGGGCAGTGCGCGCAGGAGCAAAGGTAAACAGCAGACAGACCTGAATCCTTATCTTTACAAGGTCGACCTCAGAACTTTGTTCAGTTTGTCTCGGTGACGGATAATGGAAGGAAGGGCAGGCAACTGGTCGACTTCATTTAAATAAACAAATAAAAAATAAGATAAACTCTCAGGAATAGATAAATAATAACAAAAAAATTGTAAAGTGGAGAAAGCGAGAGCGCGCGAATGCACTCAAGCAAACACAAACAGCACAGCACGATGCGTATTTTTTTTAAATTGACAAAATAAATCAAAAATAAAAATAAGTGAAAAGGCGAGAGTGCGCGAGCACACAGGAGCAAAGACAAGCAGCACAGCTTGATGCGTAGTAAAAAAAATAATAAATAGACAACTGGTCGACCTCATTAGAAATAAAAACCCAAAAGATTAGATAGACAAACAAACAAACACATAAATGTGGAGAGAAGGGCAGTGCGCGCAGGAGCAAAGGTAAACAGCAGACAGACCTGAATCCTTATCTTTACAAGGTCGACCTCAGAACTTTGTTCAGTTTGTCTCGGTGACGGATAATGGAAGGAAGTGCAGGCAACTGGTCGACTTCATTTAAATAAACAAATAAAAAGTAAGATAAACTCTTACGAATAGATAAATAATAACAAAAAAATTGTAAAGTGGAGAAAGCGAGAGCGCGCGAATGCACTCAAGCAAACACAAACAGCACAGCACGATGCGTATTTTTTTTTAAAATTGACAAAATAAATCAAAAATAAAAATAAGTGGAAAAGGCGAGAGTGCGCGACCACACAGGAGCAAAGACAAGCAGCGCAGCTTGATGCGTAGTAAAAAAAATAATAAATAGACAACTGGTCGACCTCATTAGAAATAAAAACCCAAAAGATTAGATAGACAAACAAAGAAACACATAAATGTGGAGAAAAGGGCAGTGCGCGCAGGAGCAATGGTAAACAGCAGACAGACCTGAATCCTTATCTTTACAAGGTCGACCTCACAACTTTGTTCAGTTTGTCTCGGTGACAGATAATGGAAGGAAGGGCAGGCAACTGGTCGACTTCATTTAAATAAACAAATAAAAAATAAGATAAACTCTCAGGAATAGATAAATAATAACAAAAAAATTGTAAAGTGGAGAAAGCGAGAGCGCGCGAATGCACTCAAGCAAACACAAACAGCACAGCACGATGCCTATTTTTTTTTAAATTGACAAAATAAAACAAAAATAAATCAAAAATAAAAATAAGTGGAAAAGGCGAGAGTGCGCGAGCACACAGGAGCAAAGACAAGCAGCGCAGCTTGATGCGTAGTAAAAAAAATAATTAATAGACAACTGGTCGACCTCATTACAAATAAAAACCCAAAAGATTAGATAGACAAACAAACAAACACATAAATGTGAAGAGAAGGGCAGTGCGCGCAGGAGCAAAGGTAAACAGCAGACAGACCTGAATCCTTATCTTTACAAGGTCGACCTCAGAAGTTTGTTCAGTTTGT
>NW_025958037.1:0-36364 GCF_023159225.1 Perognathus longimembris pacificus | reverse complement strand
CTTTGCTCCTGCGCGCACTGCCCTTCTCTCCACATTTATGTGTTTGTTTGTCTATCTAATCTTTTGGGTTTTTATTTCTAATGAGGTCGACCAGTTGTCTATTTATTATTTTTTTTACTACGCATCAAGCTGCGCTGCTTGTCTTTGCTCCTGTGTGCTCGCGCACTGTCGCCTTTTCCACTTATTTATATTTTTGATTTATTTTTGATTTATTTTGTCAATTTTTAAAAAAAATACGCATCGTGCTGTACTGTTTGTGTTTGCTTGAGTGCATTCGCGCGCTCTCGCTTTCTCCACTTTACAATTTTTTTGTTATTATTTATCTATTCCTGAGAGTTTATCTTATTTTTTATTTGTTTATTTAAATGAAGTCGACCAGTTGCCTGCCCTTCCTTCCATTATCCGTCACCGAGACAAACTGAACAAAGTTCTGAGGTCGACCTTGTAAAGATAAGGATTCAGGTCTGTCTGCTGTTTACCTTTGCTCCTGCGCGCACTGGCTTCTCTCCACATTATGTGTTTGTTTGTTTGTCTATCTAATCTTTTGGGTTTTTATTTCTAATGAGGTCGACCAGTTGTCTATTTATTATTTTTTTTACTACGCATCAAGCTGCGCTGCTTGTCTTTCCTCCTGTGTGCTCGCGCACTCTCGCCTTTTCCACTTATTTTTATTTTTGATTTATTTTTTATTTATTTTGTCAATTTAAAAAAAAAATACGCATCGTGCTGTGCTGTTTGTGTTTGCTTGAGTACATTAGCGCGCTCTCGCTTTCTCCACTTTACAATTTTTTTGTTATTATTTATCTATTCCTGAGAGTTTATCTTATTTTTTTATTTGTTTATTTAAATGAAGTCGACCAGTTGCCTGCCCTTCCTTCCATTATCCGTCACCGAGACAAACTGAACAAAGTTCTGAGGTCGCCCTTGTAAAGATAAGGATTCAGGTCTGTCTGCTGTTTACCTTTGCTCCTGCGCGCACTGCCCTTCTCTCCACATTTATGTGTTTCTTTGTTTGTCTATCTAATCTTTTGGGTTTTTATTTCTAATGAGGTCGACCAGTTGTCTATTTATTATTTTTTTTACTACGCATCAAGCTGCGCTGCTTGTCTTTGCTCCTGTGTGCTCGCGCACTCTCGCCTTTTCCACTTATTTTTATTTTTGATTTATTTTTGATTTATTTTGTCAATTTTTAAAAAAAATACGCATCGTGCTGTACTGTTTGTGTTTGCTTGAGTGCATTCGCGCGCTCTCGCTTTCTCCACTTTACAATTTTTTTGTAATTATTTATCTATTCCTGAGAGTTTATCTTATTTTTTATTTGTTTATTTAAATGAAGTCGACCAGTTGCCTGCCCTTCCTTCCATTATCCGTCACCGAGACAAACTGAACAAAGTTCTGAGGTCGACCTTGTAAAGATAAGGATTCAGGTCTGTCTGCTGTTTACCTTTGCTCCTGCGCGCACTGGCTTCTCTCCACATTTATGTGTTTGTTTGTTTGTCTATCTAATCTTTTGGGTTTTTATTTCTAATGAGGTCGACCAGTTGTCTATTTATTATTTTTTTTACTACGCATCAAGCTGCGCTGCTTGTCTTTCCTCCTGTGTGCTCGCGCACTCTCGCCTTTTCCACTTATTTTTATTTTTGATTTATTTTTGATTTATTTTGTCAATTTTAAAAAAAAAATACGCACCGTGCTGTGCTGTTTGTGTTTGCTTGAGTACATTAGCGCGCTTTCGCTTTCTCCACTTTACAATTTTTTTGTTATTATTTATCTATTCCTGAGAGTTTATCTTATTTTTTATTTGTTTATTTAAATGAAGTCGACCAGTTGCCTGCCCTTCCTTCCATTATCCGTCACCGAGACAAACTGAACAAAGTTCTGAGGTCGCCCTTGTAAAGATAAGGATTCAGGTCTGTCTGCTGTTTACCTTTGCTCCTGCGCACACTGCCCTTCTCTCCACATTTATGTGTTTCTTTGTTTGTGTATCTAATCTTTTGGGTTTTTATTTCTAATGAGGTCGACCAGTTGTCTATTTATTATTTTTTTTACTACGCATCAAGCTGCGCTGCTTGTCTTTGCTCCTGTGTGCTCGCGCACTCTCGCCTTTTCCACTTATTTTATTTTTGATTGATTTATTTTGTCAATTTTAAAAAAAATACGCATCGTGCTGTGCTGTTTGTGTTTGCTTGAGTGCATTCGCGCGCTCTCGCTTTCTCCACTTTACAATTTTTTGTTATTATTTATCTATTCCTGAGAGTTTATCTTATTTATTATTTGTTTATTTAAATGAAGTCGACCAGTTGCCTGCCCTTCCTTCCATTATCCGTCACCGAGACAAACTGAACAAAGTTCTGAGGTCGACCATGTAAAGTTAAGGATTCAGGTCTGTCTGCTGTTTACCTTTGCTCCTGCGCACACTGCCCTTCTCTCCACATTTATGTGTTTGTTTCTTTGTCTATCTAATCTTTTGGGTTTTTATTTCTAATGAGGTCGACCAGTTGTCTATTTATTATTTTTTTTTACTACGCATCAAGCTGCGCTGCTTGTCTTTGCTCCTGTGTGCTCGCGCACTCTCGCCTTTTCCACTTATTTTTATTTTTGATTTATTTTTGATATATTTTATCAATTTAAAAAAAAATACGCATTGTGCTGTGCTGTTTGTGTTTGCTTGAGTGCATTCGCGCGCTCCCGCTTTGTCCACTTTACAATTTGTTTGTTATTATTTATCTATTCCTGAGAGTTTATCTTATTTTTTATTTGTTTATTTAAATGAAGTCGACCAGTTGCCTGCCCTTCCTTCCATTATCCGTCACCGAGACAAACTGAACAAAGTTCTGAGGTCGACCTTGTAAAGATAAGGATTCAGGTCTGTCTGCTGTTTACCTTTGCTCCTGCGCGCACTGCCCTTCTCTCCACATTTATATGTTTGTTTGTTTGTCTATCTAATCTTTTGGGTTTTTATTTCTAATGAGGTCGACCAGTTGTCTATTTATTATTTATTTTACTACGCATGAAGCTGCGCTGCTTGTCTTTGCTCCTGTGTGCTCGCGCACTCTCGCCATTTCCACTTATTTTTATTTTTGATTTATTTTTGATTTATTTTGTCAATTTTAAAAAAAAATACGCATCGTGCTGTGCTGTTTGTGTTTGCTTGACTGCATTCGCGCGCTCTCGCTTTCTCCACTTTACAATTTTTTTGTTATTATTTATCTATTCCTGAGAGTTTATCTTACTTTTTATTTGTTTATTTAAATGAAGTCGACCAGTTGCCTGCCCTTCCTTCCATTATCCGTCACCGAGACAAACTGAACAAAGTTCTGAGGTCGACCTTGTAAAGATAAGGATTCAGGTCTGTCTGCTGTTTACCTTTGCTCCTGCGCGCACTGCCCTTCTCTCCACATTTATGTGTTTGTTTGTTTGTCTATCTAATCTTTTGGGTTTTTATTTCTAATGAGGTCGACCAGTTGTCTATTTATTATTTTTTTTTACTACGCATCAAGCTGCGCTGCTTGTCTTTGCTCCTGTGTGCTCGCGCACTCTCGCCTTTTCCACTTATTTTATTTTTGATTTATTTTTGATTTATTTTGTCAATTTAAAAAAAAATACGCATCGTGCTGTGCTGTTTGTGTTTGCTTGAGTACATTAGCGCGCTCTCGCTTTCTCCACTTTACAATGTTTTGTTATTATTTATCTATTCCTGAGAGTTTATCTTATTTTATATTTGTTTATTTAAATGAAGTCGACCAGTTGCCTGCCCTTCCTTCCAGTATCCGTCACCGAGACAAACTGAACAAAGTTCTGAGGTCGACCTTGTAAAGATAAGGATTCAGGTCTGTCTGCTGTTTACCTTTGCTCCTGCGCGCACTGCCCTTCTCTCCACATTTATGTGTTTGTTTGTCTATCTAATCTTTTGGGTTTTTATTTCTAATGAGGTCGACCAGTTGTCTATTTATTATTTTTTTTACTACGCATCAAGCTGCGCTGCTTGTCTTTGCTCCTGTGTGCTCGCGCACTGTCGCCTTTTCCACTTATTTATATTTTTTGATTTATTTTTGATTTATTTTGTCAATTTTTAAAAAAAATACGCATCGTGCTGTACTGTTTGTGTTTGCTTGAGTGCATTCGCGCGCTCTCGCTTTCCCACTTTACAATTTTTTTGTTATTATTTATCTATTCCTGAGAGTTTATCTTATTTTTTATTTGTTTATTTAAATGAAGTCGACCAGTTGCCTGCCCTTCCTTCCATTATCCGTCACCGAGACAAACTGAACAAAGTTCTGAGGTCGACCTTGTAAAGATAAGGATTCAGGTCTGTCTGCTGTTTACCTTTGCTCCTGCGCGCACTGGCTTCTCTCCACATTTATGTGTTTGTTTGTTTGTCTATCTAATCTTTTGGGTTTTTATTTCTAATGAGGTCGACCAGTTGTCTATTTATTATTTTTTTTACTACGCATCAAGCTGCGCTGCTTGTCTTTCCTCCTGTGTGCTCGCGCACTCTCGCCTTTTCCACTTATTTTTATTTTTGATTTATTTTTTATTTATTTTGTCAATTTTAAAAAAAAAATACGCATCGTGCTGTGCTGTTTGTGTTGCTTGAGTACATTAGCGCGCTCTCGCTTTCTCCACTTTACAATTTTTTTGTTATTATTTATCTATTCCTGAGAGTTTATCTTATTTTTTATTTGTTTATTTAAATGAAGTCGACCAGTTGCCTGCCCTTCCTTCCATTATCCGTCACCGAGACAAACTGAACAAAGTTCTGAGGTCGCCCTTGTAAAGATAAGGATTCAGGTCTGTCTGGCTGGTGTTTACCTTTGCTCCTGCGCGCACTGCCCTTCTCTCCACATTTATGTGTTTCTTTGATTGTCTATCTAATCTTTTGGGTTTTTATTTCTAATGAGGTCGACCAGTTGTCTATTTATTATTTTTTTTTACTACGCATCAAGCTGCGCTGCTTGTCTTTGCTCCTGTGTGCTCGCGCACTCTCGCCTTTTCCACTTATTTTTATTTTTGATTTATTTTTGATTTATTTTGTCAATTTTTAAAAAAAATACGCATCGTGCTGTACTGTTTGTGTTTGCTTGAGTGCATTCGCGCGCTCTCGCTTTCTCCACTTTACAATTTTTTTGTAATTATTTATCTATTCCTGAGAGTTTATCTTATTTTTTATTTGTTTATTTAAATGAAGTCGACCAGTTGCCTGCCCTTCCTTCCATTATCCGTCACCGAGACAAACTGAACAAAGTTCTGAGGTCGACCTTGTAAAGATAAGGATTCAGGTCTGTCTGCTGTTTACCTTTGCTCCTGCGCGCACTGGCTTCTCTCCACATTTATGTGTTTGTTTGTTTGTCTATCTAATCTTTGGGTTTTTATTTCTAATGAGGTCGACCAGTTGTCTATTTATTATTTTTTTTACTACGCATCAAGCTGCGCTGCTTGTCCTTCCTCCTGTGTGCTCGCGCACTCTCGCCTTTTGCACTTATTTTTATTTTTGATTTATTTTTGATTTATTTTGTCAATTTAAAAAAAAAATACGCACCGTGCTGTGCTGTTTGTGTTTGCTTGAGTACATTAGCGCGCTTTCGCTTTCTCCACTTTACAATTTTTTTGTTATTATTTATCTATTCCTGAGAGTTTATCTTATTTTTTATTTGTTTATTTAAATGAAGTCGACCAGTTGCCTGCCCTTCCTTCCATTATCCGTCACCGAGACAAACTGAACAAAGTTCTGAGGTCGCCCTTGTAAAGATAAGGATTCAGGTCTGTCTGCTGTTTACCTTTGCTCCTGCGCACACTGCCCTTCTCTCCACATTTATGTGTTTCTTTGTTTGTGTATCTAATCTTTTGGGTTTTAATTTCTAATGAGGTCGACCAGTTGTCTATTTATTATTTTTTTTACTACGCATCAAGCTGCGCTGCTTGTCTTTGCTCCTGTGTGCTCGCGCACTCTCGCCTTTTCACTTATTTTTATTTTGATTGATTTATTTTGTCAATTTAAAAAAAATACGCATCGTGCTGTGCTGTTTGTGTTTGCTTGAGTGCATTCGCGCGCTCTCGCTTTCTCCACTTTACAATTTTTTGTTATTATTTATCTATTCCTGAGAGTTTATCTTATTTATTATTTGTTTATTTAAATGAAGTCGACCAGTTGCCTGCCCTTCCTTCCATTATCCGTCACCGAGACAAACTGAACAAAGTTCTGAGGTCGACCTTGTAAAGTTAAGGATTCAGGTCTGTCTGCTGTTTACCTTTGCTCCTGCGCGCACTGCCTTCTCTCCACATTTATGTGTTTGTTTGTTTGTCTATCTAATCTTTTGGGTTTTTATTTCTAATGAGGTCGACCAGTTGTCTATTTATTATTTTTTTTACTACGCATCAAGCTGCGCTGCTTGTCTTTGCTCCTGTGTGCTCGCGCACTCTCGCCTTTTCCACTTATTTTTATTTTTGATTTATTTTTGATATATTTTATCAATTTAAAAAAAAATACGCATTGTGCTGTGCTGTTTGTGTTTGCTTGAGTGCATTCGCGCGCTCCCGCTTTGTCCACTTTACAATTTGTTTGTTATTATTTATCTATTCCTGAGAGTTTATCTTATTTTTTATTTGTTTATTTAAATGAAGTCGACCAGTTGCCTGCCCTTCCTTCCATTATCCGTCACCGAGACAAACTGAACAAAGTTCTGAGGTCGACCTTGTAAAGATAAGGATTCAGGTCTGTCTGCTGTTTACCTTTGCTCCTGCGCGCACTGCCCTTCTCTCCACATTTATATGTTTGTTTGTTTGTCTATCTAATCTTTTGGGTTTTATTTCTAATGAGGTCGACCAGTTGTCTATTTATTATTTATTTTACTACGCATGAAGCTGCGCTGCTTGTCTTTGCTCCTGTGTGCTCGCGCACTCTCGCCTTTTCCACTTATTTTTATTTTTGATTTATTTTTGATTTATTTTGTCAATTTTAAAAAAAAATACGCATCGTGCTGTGCTGTTTGTGTTTGCTTGAGTGCATTCGCGCGCTCTCGCTTTCTCCGCTTTACAATTTTTTTGTTATTATTTATCTATTCCTGAGAGTTTATCTTACTTTTTATTTGTTTATTTAAATGAAGTCGACCAGTTGCCTGCCCTTCCTTCCATTATCCGTCACCGAGACAAACTGAACAAAGTTCTGAGGTCGACCTTGTAAAGATAAGGATTCAGGTCTGTCTGCTGTTTACCTTTGCTCCTGCGCGCACTGCCCTTCTCTCCACATTTATGTGTTTGTTTGTTTGTCTATCTAATCTTTTGGGTTTTTATTTCTAATGAGGTCGACCAGTTGTCTATTTATTATTTTTTTTACTACGCATCAAGCTGCGCTGCTTGTCTTTGCTCCTGTGTGCTCGCGCACTCTCGCCTTTTCCACTTATTTTTATTTTTGATTTATTTTGATTTGTTTTGTCAATTTAAAAAAAATTACGCATCGTGCTTTGCTGTTTCTGTTTGCTTGAGTGCATTCGCGCGCTCTCGCTTTCTCCACTTTACAATTTTTTTGTTATTATTTATCTATTCCTGAGAGTTTATCTTATTTTTTATTTGTTTATTTAAATGAAGTCGACCAGTTGCCTGCCCTTCCTTCCATTATCCGTCACCGAGACAAACTGAACAAAGTTCTGAGGTCGACCTTGTAAAGATAAGGATTCAGGTCTGTCTGCTGTTTACCTTTGCTCCTGCGCGCACTGCCCTTCTCTCCACATTTATGTGTTTGTTGTTTGTCTATCTAATCTTTTGGGTTTTTATTTCTAATGAGGTCGACCAGTTGTCTATTTATTATTTTTTTTACTACGCATCAAGCTGCGCTGCTTGTCTTTGCTCCTGTGTGCTCGCGCACTCTCGCCTCATCCACTTATTTTTATTTTTGATTTATTTTTGATTTATTTTGTCAATTTTTTTAAAAAAATACGCATCGTGCTGTGCTGTTTGTGTTTGCTTGAGTGCATTCGCGCGCTCTCGCTTTCTCCACTTTACAATTTTTTTGTTATTATTTATCTATTCCTGAGAGTTTATCTTATTTTTTATTTGTTTATTTAAATGAAGTCGACCAGTTGCCTGCCCTTCCTTCCATTATCCGTCACCGAGACAAACTGAACAAAGTTGTGAGGTCGACCTTGTAAAGATAAGGAATCAGGTCTGTCTGCTGTTTACCTTTGCTCCTGCGCGCACTGCCCTTCTCTCCACATTTATGTGTTTGTTTGTTTGTCTATCTAATCTTTTGGGTTTTTATTTCTAATGAGGTCGACCAGTTGTCTATTTATTATTTTTTTTACTACGCATCAAGCTGCGCTGCTTGTCTTTCCTCCTGTGTGCTCGCGCACTCTCGCCTTTTCCACTTATTTTTATTTTTGATTTATTTTTGATTTATTTTGTCAATTTAAAAAAAAATACGCATCGTGCTGTGCTGTTTGTGTTTGCTTGAGTACATTAGCGCGCTCTCGCTTTCTCCACTTTACAATGTTTTGTTATTATTTATCTATTCCTGAGAGTTTATCTTATTTTTTATTTGTTTATTTAAATGAAGTCGACCAGTTGCCTGCCCTTCCTTCCAGTATCCGTCACCGAGACAAACTGAACAAAGTTCTGAGGTCGACCTTGTAAAGATAAGGATTCAGGTCTGTCTGCTGTTTACCTTTGCTCCTGCGCGCACTGCCCTTCTCTCCACATTTATGTGTTTGTTTGTTTGTCTATCTAATCTTTTGGGTTTTTATTTCTAATGAGGTCGACCAGTTGTCTATTTATTATTTTTTTTACTACGCATCAAGCTGCGCTGCTTGTCTTTGCTCCTGTGTGCTCGCGCACTGTCGCCTTTTCCACTTATTTATATTTTTGATTTATTTTTGATTTATTTTGTCAATTTTTTAAAAAAATACGCATCGTGCTGTACTGTTTGTGTTTGCTTGAGTGCATTCGCGCGCTCTCGCTTTCTCCACTTTACAATTTTTTTGTAATTATTTATCTATTCCTGAGAGTTTATCTTATTTTTTATTTGTTTATTTAAATGAAGTCGACCAGTTGCCTGCCCTTCCTTCCATTATCCGTCACCGAGACAAACTGAACAAAGTTCTGAGGTCGACCTTGTAAAGATAAGGATTCAGGTCTGTCTGCTGTTTACCTTTGCTCCTGCGCGCTCTGGCTTCTCTCCACATTTATGTGTTTGTTTGTTTGTCTATCTAATCTTTTGGGTTTTTATTTCTAATGAGGTCGACCAGTTGTCTATTATTATTTTTTTTACTACGCATCAAGCTGCGCTGCTTGTCTTTCCTCCTGTGTGCTCGCGCACTCTCGCCTTTTCCACTTATTTTTATTTTTGATTTATTTTTGATTTATTTTGTCAATTTTAAAAAAAAATACGCATCGTGCTGTACTGTTTGTGTTTGCTTGAGTGCATTCGCGCGCTCTCGCTTTCTCCACTTTACAATTTTTTTGTTATTATTTATCTATTCCTGAGAGTTTATCTTATTTTTTATTTGTTTATTTAAATGAAGTCGACCAGTTGCCTGCCCTTCCTTCCATTATCCGTCACCGAGACAAACTGAACAAAGTTCTGAGGTCTACCTTGTAAAGATAAGGATTCAGGTCTGTCTGCTGTTTACCTTTGCTCCTGCGCGCACTGCCCTTCTCTCCACATTTATGTGTTTGTTTGTTTGTCTATCTAATCTTTGGGTTTTATTTCTAATGAGGTCGACCAGTTGTCTATTTATTATTTTTTTTACTACGCATCAAGCTGCGCTGCTTGTCTTTGCTCCTGTGTGCTCGCGCACTCTCGCCTTTTCCACTTATTTTTATTTTTGATTTATTTTTGATTTATTTTGTCAATTTTTAAAAAAAATACGCATCGTGCTGTACTGTTTGTGTTTGCTTGAGTGCATTCGCGCGCTCTCGCTTTCTCCACTTTACAATTTTTTTGTTATTATTTATCTATTCCTGAGAGTTTATCTTATTTTTTATTTGTTTATTTAAATGAAGTCGACCTGTTGCCTGCCCTTCCTTCCATTATCCGTCACCGAGACAAACTGAACAAAGTTCTGAGGTCGACCTTGTAAAGATAAGGATTCAGGTCTGTCTGCTGTTTACCTTTGCTCCTGCGCGCACTGCCCTTCTCTCCACATTTATGTGTTTGTTTGTTTGTCTATCTAATCTTTTGGGTTTTTATTTCTAATGAGGTCGACCAGTTGTCTATTTATTATTTTTTTTACTACGCATCAAGCTGCGCTGCTTGTCTTTCCTCCTGTGTGCTCGCGCACTCTCGCCTTTTCCACTTATTTTTATTTTTGATTTATTTTGATTTATTTTGTCAATTTAAAAAAAAAATACGCATCGTGCTGTGCTGTTTGTGTTTGCTTGAGTACATTAGCGCGCTCTCGCTTTCTCCACTTTACAATTTTTTTGTTATTATTTATCTATTCCTGAGAGTTTATCTTATTTTTTATTTGTTTATTTAAATGAAGTCGACCAGTTGCCTGCCCTTCCTTCCATTATCCGTCACCGAGACAAACTGAACAAAGTTCTGAGGTCGACCTTGTAAAGATAAGGATTCAGGTCTGTCTGCTCTTTACCTTTGCTCCTGCGCGCACTGCCCTTCTCTCCACATTTATCTGTTTGTTTGTCTGTCTATCTAATCTTTTGGGTTTTTATTTCTAATGAGGTCGACCAGTTGTCTATTTATTATTTTTTTTACTACGCATCAAGCTGCGCTGCTTGTCTTTGCTCCTGTGTGCTCGCGCACTCTCGCCTTTTCCACTTATTTTTATTTTTGATTTATTTTTGATTTATTTGTCAATTTTAAAAAAAATACGCATCGTGCTGTGCTGTTTGTGTTTGCTTGAGTGCATTCGCGCGCTCTCGCTTTCTCCACTTTACAATTTTTTTGTTATTATTTATCTATTCCTGAGAGTTTATCTTAATTTTTATTTGTTTATTTAAATGAAGTCGACCAGTTGCCTGCCCTTCCTTCCATTATCCGTCACCGAGACAAACTGAACAAAGTTCTGAGGTCGACCTTGTAAAGATAAGGATTCAGGTCTGTCTGCTGTTTACCTTTGCTCCTGCGCGCACTGCCCTTCTCTCCACATTTATGTGTTTGTTTGTTTGTCTATCTAATCTTTTGGGTTTTTATTTCTAATGAGGTCGACCAGTTGTCTATTTATTATTTTTTTTACTACGCATCAAGCTGCGCTGCTTGTCTTTGCTCCTGTGTGCTCGCGCACTCTCGCCTTTTCCACTTAATTTTATTTTTGATTTATTTTGTCAATTTTAAAAATCAATACGCATTGTGCTGTGCTGTTTGTGTTTGCTTGAGTGCATTCGCGCGCTCTCGCTTTCTCCACTTTACAATTTTTTTGTTATTATTTATCTATTCCTGAGAGTTTATCTTATTTTTTATTTGTTTATTTAAATGAAGTCGACCAGTTGCCTGCCCTTCCTTCCATTATCCGTCACCGAGACAAACTGAACAAAGTTCTGAGGTCGACCTTGTAAAGATAAGGATTCAGGTCTGTCTGCTGTTTACCTTTGCTCCTGCGCGCACTGCCCTTCTCTCCACATTTATGTGTTTGTTTGTTTGTCTATCTAATCTTTTGGGTTTTTATTTCTAATGAGGTCGACCAGTTGTCTATTTATTATTTTTTTTACTACGCATCAAGCTGCGCTGCTTGTCTTTGCTCCTGTGTGCTCGCGCACTCTCGCCTCATCCACTTATTTTTATTTTTGATTTATTTTTGATTTATTTTGTCTATTTTTTTAAAAAAAATACGCATCGTGCTGTGCTGTTTGTGTTTGCTTGAGTGCATTCGCGCGCTCTCGCTTTCTCCACTTTACAATTTTTTTGTTATTATTTATCTATTCCTGAGAGTTTATCTTATTTTTTATTTGTTTATTTAAATGAAGTCGACCAGTTGCCTGCCCTTCCTTCCATTATCCGTCACCGAGACAAACTGAACAAAGTTGTGAGGTCGACCTTGTAAAGATAAGGAATCAGGTCTGTCTGCTGTTTACCTTTGCTCCTGCGCGCACTGCCCTTCTCTCCACATTTATGTGTTTGTTTGTTTGTCTATCTAATCTTTTGGGTTTTTATTTCTAATGAGGTCGACCAGTTGTCTATTTATTATTTTTTTTACTACGCATCAAGCTGCGCTGCTTGTCTTTCCTCCTGTGTGCTCGCGCACTCTCGCCTTTTCCACTTATTTTTATTTTTGATTTATTTTTGATTTATTTTGTCAATTTAAAAAAAAAATACGCATCGTGCTGTGCTGTTTGTGTTTGCTTGAGTACATTAGCGCGCTCTCGCTTTCTCCACTTTACAATGTTTTGTTATTATTTATCTATTCCTGAGAGTTTATCTTATTTTTTTATTTGTTTATTTAAATGAAGTCGACCAGTTGCCTGCCCTTCCTTCCAGTATCCGTCACCGAGACAAACTGAACAAAGTTCTGAGGTCGACCTTGTAAAGATAAGGATTCAGGTCTGTCTGCTGTTTACCTTTGCTCCTGCGCGCACTGCCCTTCTCTCCACATTTATGTGTTGTTTGTTTGTCTATCTAATCTTTTGGGTTTTTATTTCTAATGAGGTCGACCAGTTGTCTATTTATTATTTTTTTTACTACGCATCAAGCTGCGCTGCTTGTCTTTGCTCCTGTGTGCTCGCGCACTGTCGCCATTTCCACTTATTTATATTTTTGATTTATTTTTGATTTATTTTGTCAATTTTTAAAAAAATACGCATCGTGCTGTACTGTTTGTGTTTGCTTGAGTGCATTCGCGCGCTCTCGCTTTCTCCACTTTACAATTTTTTTGTAATTATTTATCTATTCCTGAGAGTTTATCTTATTTTTTATTTGTTTATTTAAATGAAGTCGACCAGTTGCCTGCCCTTCCTTCCATTATCCGTCACCGAGACAAACTGAACAAAGTTCTGAGGTCGACCTTGTAAAGATAAGGATTCAGGTCTGTCTGCTGTTTACCTTTGCTCCTGCGCGCTCTGGCTTCTCTCCACATTTATGTGTTTGTTTGTTTGTCTATCTAATCTTTTGGGTTTTTATTTCTAATGAGGTCGACCAGTTGTCTATTTATTATTTTTTTTACTACGCATCAAGCTGCGCTGCTTGTCTTTCCTCCTGTGTGCTCGCGCACTCTCGCCTTTTCCACTTATTTTTATTTTTGATTTATTTTTGATTTATTTTGTCAATTTTAAAAAAAAATACGCATCGTGCTGTACTGTTTGTGTTTGCTTGAGTGCATTCGCGCGCTCTCGCTTTCTCCACTTTACAATTTTTTTGTTATTATTTATCTATTCCTGAGAGTTTATCTTATTTTTTATTTGTTTATTTAAATGAAGTCGACCAGTTGCCTGCCCTTCCTTCCATTATCCGTCACCGAGACAAACTGAACAAAGTTCTGAGGTCTACCTTGTAAAGATAAGGATTCAGGTCTGTCTGCTGTTTACCTTTGCTCCTGCGCGCACTGCCCTTCTCTCCACATTTATGTGTTTGTTTGTTTGTCTATCTAATCTTTTGGGTTTTTATTTCTAATGAGGTCGACCAGTTGTCTATTTATTATTTTTTTTACTACGCATCAAGCTGCGCTGCTTGTCTTTGCTCCTGTGTGCTCGCGCACTCTCGCCTTTTCCACTTATTTTTATTTTTGATTTATTTTTGATTTATTTTGTCAATTTTTAAAAAAAATACGCATCGTGCTGTACTGTTTGTGTTTGCTTGAGTGCATTCGCGCGCTCTCGCTTTCTCCACTTTACAATTTTTTTGTTATTATTTATCTATTCCTGAGAGTTTATCTTATTTTTTATTTGTTTATTTAAATGAAGTCGACCTGTTGCCTGCCCTTCCTTCCATTATCCGTCACCGAGACAAACTGAACAAAGTTCTGAGGTCGACCTTGTAAAGATAAGGATTCAGGTCTGTCTGCTCTTTACCTTTGCTCCTGCGCGCACTGCCCTTCTCTCCACATTTATCTGTTTGTTTGTCTGTCTATCTAATCTTTTGGGTTTTTATTTCTAATGAGGTCGACCAGTTGTCTATTTATTATTTTTTTTACTACGCATCAAGCTGCGCTGCTTGTCTTTGCTCCTGTGTGCTCGCGCACTCTCGCCTTTTCCACTTATTTTTATTTTGATTTATTTTTGATTTAGTTTGTCAATTTTAAAAAAAAATACGCATCGTGCTGTGCTGTTTGTGTTTGCTTGAGTGCATTCGCGCGCTCTCGCTTTCTCCACTTTACAATTTTTTTGTTATTATTTATCTATTCCTGAGAGTTTATCTTAATTTTTATTTGTTTATTTAAATGAAGTCGACCAGTTGCCTGCCCTTCCTTCCATTATCCGTCACCGAGACAAACTGAACAAAATTCTGAGGTCGACCTTGTAAAGATAAGGATTCAGGTCTGTCTGCTGTTTACCTTTGCTCCTGCGCGCACTGCCCTTCTCTCCACATTTATGTGTTTGTTTGTTTGTCTATCTAATCTTTTGGGTTTTTATTTCTAATGAGGTCGACCAGTTGTCTATTTATTATTTTTTTTTACTACGCATCAAGCTGCGCTGCTTGTCTTTGCTCCTGTGTGCTCGCGCACTCTCGCCTTTTCCACTTAATTTTATTTTTGATTTATTTTGTCAATTTTAAAAATCAATACGCATTGTGCTGTGCTGTTTGTGTTTGCTTGAGTGCATTCGCGCGCTCTCGCTTTCTCCACTTTACAATTTTTTTGTTATTATTTATCTATTCCTGAGAGTTTATCTTATTTTTTATTTGTTTATTTAAATGAAGTCGACCAGTTGCCTGCCCTTCCTTCCATTATCCGTCACCGAGACAAACTGAACAAAGTTCTGAGGTCGACCTTGTAAAGATAAGGATTCAGGTCTGTCTGCTGTTTACCTTTGCTCCTGCGCGCACTGCCCTTCTCTCCACATTTATGTGTTTGTTTGTTTGTCTATCTAATCTTTTGGGTTTTATTTCTAATGAGGTCGACCAGTTGTCTATTTATTATTTTTTTTACTACGCATCAAGCTGCGCTGCTTGTCTTTGCTCCTGTGTGCTCGCGCACTCTCGCCTTTTCCACTTATTTTTATTTTTGATTTATTTTTGATTTATTTTGTCAATTTTAAAAAAAAATACGCATCGTGCTGTGCTGTTTGTGTTTGCTTGAGTGCATTCGCGCGCTCTCGCTTTCTCCACTTTACAATTTTTTTGTTATTATTTATCTATTCCTGAGAGTTTATCTTACTTTTTATTTGTTTATTTAAATGAAGTCGACCAGTTGCCTGCCCTTCCTTCCATTATCCGTCACCGAGACAAACTGAACAAAGTTCTGAGGTCGACCTTGTAAAGATAAGGATTCAGGTCTGTCTGCTGTTTACCTTTGCTCCTGCGCGCACTGCCCTTCTCTCCACATTTATGTGTTTGTTTGTTTGTCTATCTAATCTTTTGGGTTTTTATTTCTAATGAGGTCGACCAGTTGTCTATTTATTATTTTTTTTACTACGCATCAAGCTGCGCTGCTTGTCTTTGCTCCTGTGTGCTCGCGCACTCTCGCCTTTTCCACTTATTTTTATTTTTGATATATTTTGTCAATTTTAAAAATAATACGCATTGTGCTGTGCTGTTTGTGTTTGCTTGAGTGCATTCGCGCGCTCTCGCTTTCTCCACTTTACAATTTTTTTGTTATTATTTATCTATTCCTGAGAGTTTATCTTATTTTTTATTTGTTTATTTAAATGAAGTCGACCAGTTGCCTGCCCTTCCTTCCATTATCCGTCACCGAGACAAACTGAACAAAGTTCTGAGGTCGACCTTGTAAAGATAAGGATTCAGGTCTGTCTGCTGTTTACCTTTGCTCCTGCGCGCACTGCCCTTCTCTCCACATTTATGTGTTTGTTGTTTGTCTATCTAATCTTTTGGGTTTTTATTTCTAATGAGGTCGACCAGTTGTCTATTTATTATTTTTTTTACTACGCATCAAGCTGCGCTGCTTGTCTTTGCTCCTGTGTGCTCGCGCACTCTCGCCTTTTCCACTTATTTTTATTTTTGATTTATTTTTGATTTATTTTGTCAATTTTAAAAAAAAATACGCATCGTGCTGTGCTGTTTGTGTTTGCTTGAGTGCATTCGCGCGCTCTCGCTTTCTCCACTTTACAATTTTTTTGTTATTATTTATCTATTCCTGAGAGTTTATCTTATTTTTTATTTGTTTATTTAAATGAAGTCGACCAGTTGCCTGCCCTTCCTTCCATTATCCGTCACCGAGACAAACTGAACAAAGTTCTGAGGTCGACCTTGTAAAGATAAGGATTCAGGTCTGTCTGCTGTTTACCTTTGCTCCTGCGCAATGCCCTTCTCTCCACATTTATGTGTTTGTTTGTTTGTCTATCTCATCTTTTGGGTTTTTATTTCTAATGAGGTCGACCAGTTGTCTATTTATTATTTTTTTTTACTACGCATCAAGCTGCGCTGCTTGTCTTTGCTCCTGTGTGCTCGCGCACTCTCGCCTTTTCCACTTATTTTTATTTTTGATTTATTTTGATTTATTTTGTCAATTTAAAAAAAAATACGCATCGTGCTGTGCTGTTTGTGTTTGCTTGAGTGCATTCGCGCGCTGTCGCTTTCTCCACTTTACAATTTTTTTGTTATTATTTATGTATTCCTGAGAGTTTATCTTATTTTTTATTTGTTTATTTAAATGAAGTCGACCAGTTGCCTGCCCTTCCTTCCATCATCCGTCACCGAGACAACTGAACAAAGTTCTGAGGTCGACCTTGTAAAGATAAGGATTCAGGTCTATCTGCTGTTTACCTTTGGTCCTGCGCGCACTGCCCTTCTCTCCACATTTATGTGTTTGTTTGTTTGTCTATCTAATCTTTGGGTTTTTATTTCTAATGAGGTCGACCAGTTGTCTATTTATTATTTTTTTTACTACGCATCAAGCTGCGCTGCTTGTCTTTGCTCCTGTGTGCTCGCGCACTCTCGCCTTTTCCACTTATTTTTATTTTTGATTTATTTTTGATTTATTTTGTCAATTTTAAAAAAAAATACGCATCGTGCTGTGCTGTTTGTGTTTGCTTGAGTGCATTCGCGCGCTCTCGCTTTCTCCACTTTACAATTTTTTTGTTATTATTTATCTATTCCTGAGAGTTTATCTTATTTTTTATTTGTTTATTTAAATGAAGTCGACCAGTTGCCTGCCCTTCCTTCCATTATCCGTCACCGAGACAAACTGAACAAAGTTCTGAGGTCGACCTTGTAAAGATAAGGATTCAGGTCTGTCTGCTGTTTACCTTTGCTCCTGCGCGCACTGCCCTTCTCTCCACATTTATGTGTTTGTTTGTTTGTCTATCTAATCTTTTGGGTTTTTATTTCTAATGAGGTCGACCAGTTGTCTATTTATTATTTTTTTTACTACGCATCAAGCTGCGCTGCTTGTCTTTCCTCCTGTGTGCTCGCGCACTCTCGCCTTTTCCACTTATTTTTATTTTTGATTTATTTTTGATTTATTTTGTCAATTTTAAAAAAAAATACGCATCGTGCTGTGCTGTTTGTGTTTGCTTGAGTACATTAGCGCGCTCTCGCTTTCTCCACTTTACAATTTTTTTGTTATATTTATCTATTCCTGAGATTTTATCTTATTTTTTATTTGTTTATTTAAATGAAGTCGACCAGTTGCCTGCCCTTCCTTCCCTTATCCGTCACCGAGACAAACTGAACATAGTTCTGAGGTCGACCTTGTAAAGATAAGGATTCAGGTCTGTCTGCTGTTTACCTTTGCTCCTGCGCGCACTGCCCTTCTCTCCACATTTATCTGTTTGTTTGTCTGTCTATCTAATCTTTTGGGTTTTTATTTCTAATGAGGTCGACCAGTTGTCTATTTATTATTTTTTTTACTACGCATCAAGCTGCGCTGCTTGTCTTTGCTCCTGTGTGCTCGCGCACTCTCGCCTTTTCCACTTATTGTTATTTTTGATTGATTTATTTTGTCAATTTTAAAAAAAAATACGCATCGTGCTGTGCTCTTTGTGTTTGCTTGAGTGCATTCGCGCGCTCTCGCTTTCTCCACTTTACAATTTTTTTGTTATTATTTATCTATTCCTGAGAGTTTATCTTATTTTTTATTTGTTTATTTAAATGAAGTCGACCAGTTGCCTGCCCTTCCTTCCATTATCCGTCACCGACACAAAATGAACAAAGTTCTGAGGTCGACCTTGTAAAGATAAGGATTCAGGTCTGTCTGCTGTTTACCTTTGCTCCTGCGCGCACTGCCCTTCTCTCCACATTTATGGTGTTTGTTTGTTTGTCTATCTAATCTTTTGGGTTTTTATTTCTAATGAGGTCGACCAGTTGTCTATTTATTATTTTTTTTACTACGCATCAAGCTGCGCTGCTTGTCTTTGCTCCTGTGTGCTCGCGCACTCTCGCATTTTCCACTTATTTTTATTTTTGATTTATTTTTGATTAACTTTGTCAATTTAAAAAAAAATACGCATCGTGCTGTGCTGTTTGTGTTTGCTTGAGTGCATTCTCGCGCTATCGCTTTCTCCACTTTACAATTTTTTTGTTAATATTTATCTATTCCTGAGAGTTTATCTTATTTTTTATTTGTTTATTTAAATGAAGTCGACCAGTTGCCTGCCCTTCCTTCCATTATCCGTCACCGAGACAAACTGAACAAAGTTCTGAGGTCGACCTTGTAAAGATAAGGATTCAGGTCTGTCTGCTGTTACCTTTGCTCCTGCGCGCACTGCCCTTCTCTCCACATTTATGTGTTTGTTGTTTGTCTATCTAATCTTTTGGGTTTTTATTCTAATGAGTTCGACCAGTTGTCTATTTATTATTTTTTTTAATACGCATCAAGCTGCGCTGCTTGTCTTTGCTCCTGTGTGCTCGCGCACTCTCGCCTTTTCCACTTATTTTTATTTTTGATTTATTTTTGATTTATTTTTTCAATTTTAAAGAAAAAATACGCATCGTGCTGTGCTGTTTGTGTTTGCTTGAGTACATTAGCGCGCTCTCGCTTTCTCCACTTTACAATTTTTTTGTAATTATTTATCTATTCCTGAGAGTTTATCTTATTTTTTATTTGTTTATTTAAATGAAGTCGACCAGTTGCCTGCCCTCCTTCAATTATCCTTCACCGAGACAAACTGAACAAAGTTCTGAGGTCGACCTTGTAAAGATAAGGATTCAGGTCTGTCTGCTGTTTACCTTTGCTCCTGTGCGCACTGCCCTTCTCTCCACATTTATCTGTTTGTTTGTCTGTCTATCTAATCTTTGGGTTTTTATTTCTAATGAGGTCGACCATTAGTCTATTTATTATTTTTTTTACTACGCATCAAGCTGCGCTGCTTGTCTTTGCTCCTGTGTGCTCGCGCACTCTCGCCTTTTCCACTTATTTTTATTTTTGATTTATTTTTGATTTATTTTGTCAATTTTTTAAAAAAATACGCATCGTGCTGTGCTGTTTGTGTTTGCTTGAGTGCATTCGCGCGCTCTCGCTTTCTCCACTTTACAATTTTTTTGTTATTATTTATCTATTCCTGAGAGTTTATCTTATTTTTATTTGTTTATTTAAATGAAGTCGACCAGTTGCCTGCCCTTCCTTCCATTATCCGTCACCGAGACAAACTGAACAAAGTTCTGAGGTCGACCTTGTAAAGATAAGGATTCAGGTCTGTCTGCTGTTTACCTTTGCTCCTGCGCCCACTGCCCTTCTCTCCACATTTATGTGTTTGTTTGTTTGTCTATCTAATCTTTTGGGTTTTTATTTCTAATGCGGTCGACCAGTTGTCTATTTATTATTTTGTTTACTACGCATCAAGCTGCGCTGCTTGTCTTTCCTCCTGTGTGCTCGCGCACTCTCGCCTTTTCCACTTATTTTATTTTTGATTTATTTTTCATTTATTTTGTCAATTTTAAAAAAAAATACGCATCGTGCTGTGCTGTTTGTGTTTGCTTGAGTACATTAGCGCGCTCTCGCTTTCTCCACTTTACAATTTTTTTGTTATTATTTATCTATTCCTGAGAGTTTATCTTATTTTTTATTTGTTTATTTAAATGAAGTCGACCAGTTGCCTGCCCTTCCTTCCATTATCCGTCACCGAGACAAACTGAACAAAGTTCTGAGGTCGACCTTGAAAAAATAAGGATTCAGGTCTGTCTGCTGTTTACCTTTGCTCCTGCGCGCACTGCCCTTCTCTCCACATTTATCTGTTTGTTTGTCTGTCTATCTAATCTTTTGGGTTTTTATTTCTAATGAGGTCGACCAGTTGTCTATTTATTATTTTTTTTACTACGCATCAAGCTGCGCTGCTTGTGTTTGCTCCTGTGTGCTCGCGCACTCTCGCCTTTTCCACTTATTTTTATTTTTGATTGATTTATTTTGTCAATTTTAAAAAAAAATACGCATCGTGCTGTGCTGTTTGTGTTTGCTTGAGTGCATTCGCGCGCTCTCGCTTTCTCCACTTTACAATTTTTTTGTTATTATTTATCTATTCCTGAGAGTTTATCTTATTTTTTATTTGTTTATTTAAATGAAGTCGACCAGTTGCCTGCCCTTCCTTCCATTATCCGTCACCGAGACAAACTGAACAAAGTTCTGAGGTCGACCTTGTAAAGATAAGGATTCAGGTCTGTCTGCTGTTTACCTTTGCTCTTGCGCGCACTGCCCTTCTCTCCACATTTATGTGTTTGTTTGTTTGTCTATCTAATCTTTTGGGTTTTTATTTCTAATGAGGTCGACCAGTTGTCTATTTATTATTTTTTTTACTACGCATCAAGCTGCGCTGCTTGTCTTTGCTCCTGTGTGCTCGCGCACTCTCGCCTTTTCCACTTATTTTTATTTTTGATTTATTTTTGATTTATTTTGTCAATTTAAAAAAAAAAATACGCATCGTGCTGTGCTGTTTGTGTTTGCTTGAGTGCATTCGCGCGCTCTCGCTTTCTCCACTTTACAATTTTTTTGTTATTATTTATCTATTCCTGAGAGTTTATCTTATTTTTTATTTGTTTATTTAAATGAAGTCGACCAGTTGCCTGCCCTTCCTTCCATTATCCGTCACCGAGACAAACTGAACAAAGTTCTGAGGTCGACCTTGTAAAGATAAGGATTCAGGTCTGTCTGCTGTTTACCTTTGCTCCTGCGCAATGCCCTTCTCTCCACATTTATGTGTTTGTTTGTTTGTCTATCTCATCTTTTGGGTTTTTATTTCTAATGAGGTCGACCAGTTGTCTATTTATTATTTTTTTTACTACGCATCAAGCTGCGCTGCTTGTCTTTCCTCCTGTGTGCTCGCGCACTCTCGCCTTTTCCACTTATTTTTATTTTTGATTTATTTTTGATTTATTTTGTCAATTTTAAAAAAAAATACGCATCGTGCTGTGCTGTTTGTGTTTGCTTGAGTACATTAGCGCGCTCTCGCTTTCTCCACTTTACAATTTTTTTGTTATTATTTATCTATTCCTGAGATTTTATCTTATTTTTTATTTGTTTATTTAAATGAAGTCGACCAGTTGCCTGCCCTTCCTTCCCTTATCCGTCACCGAGACAAACTGAACATAGTTCTGAGGTCGACCTTGTAAAGATAAGGATTCAGGTCTGTCTGCTGTTTACCTTTGCTCCTGCGCGCACTGCCCTTCTCTCCACATTTATCTGTTTGTTTGTCTGTCTATCTAATCTTTTGGGTTTTTTATTTCTAATGAGGTCGACCAGTTGTCTATTTATTATTTTTTTTACTACGCATCAAGCTGCGCTGCTTGTCTTTGCTCCTGTGTGCTCGCGCACTCTCGCCTTTTCCACTTATTGTTATTTTTGATTGATTTATTTTGTCAATTTTAAAAAAAAATACGCATCGTGCTGTGCTCTTTGTGTTTGCTTGAGTGCATTCGCGCGCTCTCGCTTTCTCCACTTTACAATTTTTTTGTTATTATTTATCTATTCCTGAGAGTTTATCTTATTTTTTATTTGTTTATTTAAATGAAGTCGACCAGTTGCCTGCCCTTCCTTCCATTATCCGTCACCGACACAAAATGAACAAAGTTCTGAGGTCGACCTTGTAAAGATAAGGATTCAGGTCTGTCTGCTGTTTACCTTTGCTCCTGCGCGCACTGCCCTTCTCTCCACATTTATGTGTTTGTTTGTTTGTCTATCTAATCTTTTGGGTTTTTATTTCTAATGAGGTCGACCAGTTGTCTATTTATTATTTTTTTTACTACGCATCAAGCTGCGCTGCTTGTCTTTGCTCCTGTGTGCTCGCGCACTCTCGCATTTTCCACTTATTTTTATTTTTGATTTATTTTTGATTAACTTTGTCAATTTAAAAAAAAATACGCATCGTGCTGTGCTGTTTGTGTTTGCTTGAGTGCATTCTCGCGCTATCGCTTTCTCCACTTTACAATTTTTTTGTTAATATTTATCTATTCCTGAGAGTTTATCTTATTTTTTATTTGTTTATTTAAATGAAGTCGACCAGTTGCCTGCCCTTCCTTCCATTATCCGTCACCGAGACAAACTGAACAAAGTTCTGAGGTCGACCTTGTAAAGATAAGGATTCAGGTCTGTCTGCTGTTTACCTTTGCTCCTGCGCGCACTGCCCTTCTCTCCACATTTATGTGTTTGTTTGTTTGTCTATCTAATCTTTTGGGTTTTTATTTCTAATGAGTTCGACCAGTTGTCTATTTATTATTTTTTTTAATACGCATCAAGCTGCGCTGCTTGTCTTTGCTCCTGTGTGCTCGCGCACTCTCGCCTTTTCCACTTATTTTTATTTTTGATTTATTTTTGATTTATTTTTTCAATTTTAAAGAAAAAATACGCATCGTGCTGTGCTGTTTGTGTTTGCTTGAGTACATTAGCGCGCTCTCGCTTTCTCCACTTTACAATTTTTTTGTAATTATTTATCTATTCCTGAGAGTTTATCTTATTTTTTATTTGTTTATTTAAATGAAGTCGACCAGTTGCCTGCCCTTCCTTCAATTATCCTTCACCGAGACAAACTGAACAAAGTTCTGAGGTCGACCTTGTAAAGATAAGGATTCAGGTCTGTCTGCTGTTTACCTTTGCTCCTGTGCGCACTGCCCTTCTCTCCACATTTATCTGTTTGTTTGTCTGTCTATCTAATCTTTTGGGTTTTTATTTCTAATGAGGTCGACCATTAGTCTATTTATTATTTTTTTTACTACGCATCAAGCTGCGCTGCTTGTCTTTGCTCCTGTGTGCTCGCGCACTCTCGCCTTTTCCACTTATTTTATTTTTGATTTATTTTTGATTTATTTTGTCAATTTTTTAAAAAATACGCATCGTGCTGTGCTGTTTGTGTTTGCTTGAGTGCATTCGCGCGCTCTCGCTTTCTCCACTTTACAATTTTTTTGTTATTATTTATCTATTCCTGAGAGTTTATCTTATTTTTTATTTGTTTATTTAAATGAAGTCGACCAGTTGCCTGCCCTTCCTTCCATTATCCGTCACCGAGACAAACTGAACAAAGTTCTGAGGTCGACCTTGTAAAGATAAGGATTCAGGTCTGTCTGCTGTTTACCTTTGCTCCTGCGCCCACTGCCCTTCTCTCCACATTTATGTGTTTGTTTGTTTGTCTATCTAATCTTTTGGGTTTTTATTTCTAATGCGGTCGACCAGTTGTCTATTTATTATTTTGTTTACTACGCATCAAGCTGCGCTGCTTGTCTTTCCTCCTGTGTGCTCGCGCACTCTCGCCTTTTCCACTTATTTTTATTTTTGATTTATTTTTCATTTATTTTGTCAATTTTAAAAAAAAATACGCATCGTGCTGTGCTGTTTGTGTTTGCTTGAGTACATTAGCGCGCTCTCGCTTTCTCCACTTTACAATTTTTTTGTTATTATTTATCTATTCCTGAGAGTTTATCTTATTTTTTATTTGTTTATTTAAATGAAGTCGACCAGTTGCCTGCCCTTCCTTCCATTATCCGTCACCGAGACAAACTGAACAAAGTTCTGAGGTCGACCTTGAAAAAATAAGGATTCAGGTCTGTCTGCTGTTTACCTTTGCTCCTGCGCGCACTGCCCTTCTCTCCACATTTATCTGTTTGTTTGTCTGTCTATCTAATCTTTTGGGTTTTTATTTCTAATGAGGTCGACCAGTTGTCTATTTATTATTTTTTTACTACGCATCAAGCTGCGCTGCTTGTGTTTGCTCCTGTGTGCTCGCGCACTCTCGCCTTTTCCACTTATTTTTATTTTTGATTGATTTATTTTGTCAATTTTAAAAAAAAATACGCATCGTGCTGTGCTGTTTGTGTTTGCTTGAGTGCATTCGCGCGCTCTCGCTTTCTCCACTTTACAATTTTTTTTGTTATTATTTATCTATTCCTGAGAGTTTATCTTATTTTTTATTTGTTTATTTAAATGAAGTCGACCAGTTGCCTGCCCTTCCTTCCATTATCCGTCACCGAGACAAACTGAACAAAGTTCTGAGGTCGACCTTGTAAAGATAAGGATTCAGGTCTGTCTGCTGTTTACCTTTGCTCTTGCGCGCACTGCCCTTCTCTCCACATTTATGTGTTTGTTTGTTTGTCTATCTAATCTTTTGGGTTTTTATTTCTAATGAGGTCGACCAGTTGTCTATTTATTATTTTTTTTACTACGCATCAAGCTGCGCTGCTTGTCTTTGCTCCTGTGTGCTCGCGCACTCTCGCCTTTTCCACTTATTTTTATTTTTGATTTATTTTTGATTTATTTTGTCAATTTAAAAAAAAAAATACGCATCGTGCTGTGCTGTTTGTGTTTGCTTGAGTGCATTCGCGCGCTCTCGCTTTCTCCACTTTACAATTTTTTTGTTATTATTTATCTATTCCTGAGAGTTTATCTTATTTTTTATTTGTTTATTTAAATGAAGTCGACCAGTTGCCTGCCCTTCCTTCCATATCCGTCACCGAGACAAACTGAACAAAGTTCTGAGGTCGACCTTGTAAAGATAAGGATTCAGGTCTGTCTGCTGTTTACCTTTGCTCCTGCGCAATGCCCTTCTCTCCACATTTATGTGTTTGTTTGTTTGTCTATCTCATCTTTTGGGGTTTTATTTCTAATGAGGTCGACCAGTTGTCTATTTATTATTTTTTTTACTACGCATCAAGCTGCGCTGCTTGTCTTTGCTCCTGTGTGCTCGCGCACTCTCGCCTTTTCCACTTATTTTTATTTTTGATTTATTTTTGATTTATTTTGTCAATTTTAAAAAAAAATACGCATCGTGCTGTGCTGTTTGTGTTTGCTTGAGTGCATTCGCGCGCTATCGCTTTCTCCACTTTACAATTTTTTTGTTATTATTTATGTATTCCTGAGAGTTTATCTTATTTTTTATTTGTTTATTTAAATGAAGTCGACCAGTTGCCTGCCCTTCCTTCCATCATCCGTCACCGAGACAAACTGAACAAAGTTCTGAGGTCGACCTTGTAAAGATAAGGATTCAGGTCTATCTGCTGTTTACCTTTGGTCCTGCGCGCACTGCCCTTCTCTCCACATTTATGTGTTTGTTTGTTTGTCTATCTAATCTTTTGGGTTTTTATTTCTAATGAGGTCGACCAGTTGTCTATTTATTATTTTTTTTACTACGCATCAAGCTGCGCTGCTTGTCTTTGCTCCTGTGTGCTCGCGCACTCTCGCCTTTTCCACTTATTTTTATTTTAGATTTATTTTTGATTTATTTTGTCAATTTTAAAAAAAAATACGCATCGTGCTGTGCTGTTTGTGTTTGCTTGAGTGCATTCGCGCGCCTCCCTCCGCTTTCTCAACTTTACAATTTTTTTGTTATTATTTATCTATTCCTGAGAGTTTATCTTATTTTTTATTTGTTTATTAAATGAAGTCGACCAGTTGCCTGCCCTTCCTTCAATTATCCGTCACCGAGACAAACTGAACAAAGTTCTGAGGTCGACCTTGTAAAGATAAGGATTCAGGTCTGTCTGCTGTTTACCTTTGCACCTGCGCGCACTGCCCTTCTCTCCACATTTATGTGTTTGTTTGTTTGTCTATCTAATCTTTTGGGTTTTTATTTCTAATGAGGTCGACCAGTTGTCTATTTATTATTTTTTTTACTACGCATCAAGCTGCGCTGCTTGTCTTTCCTCCTGTGTGCTCGCGCACTCACACCTTTTCCACTTATTTTATTTTTGATTTATTTTGTCAATTTTAAAAAAAAATACGCATCGTGCTGTGCTGTTTGTGTTTGCTTGAGTACATTAGCGCGCTCTCGCTTTCTCCACTTTACAATTTTTTTGTTATTATTTATCTATTCCTGAGATTTTATCTTATTTTTTATTTGTTTATTTAAATGAAGTCGACCAGTTGCCTGATCTTCCTTCCATTATCCGTCACCGAGACAAACTGAACAAAGTTGTGAGGTCGACCTTGTAAAGATAAGGATTCAGGTCTGTCTGCTGTTTACCTTTGCTCCTGCGCGCACTGCCCTTCTCTCCACATTTATCTGTTTGTTTGTCTGTCTATCTAATCTTTTGGGTTTTTATTTCTAATGAGGTCGACCAGTTGTCTATTTATTATTTTTTTTACTACGCATCAAGCTGCGCTGCTTGTCTTTGCTCCTGTGTGCTCGCGCACTCTCGCCTTTTCCACTTATTTTTATTTTTGATTGATTTATTTTGTCAATTTTAAAAAAAAATACGCATCGTGCTGTGCTGTTTGTGTTTGCTTGAGTGCATTCGCGCACTCTCGCTTTCTCCACTTTACAATTTTTTTGTTATTATTTATCTATTCCTGAGAGTTTATCTTATTTTTTATTTGTTTATTTAAATGAAGTCGACCAGTTGCCTGCCCTTCCTTCCATTATCCGTCACCGAGACAAACTGAACAAAGTTCTGAGGTCGCCCTTGTAAAGAAAAGGATTCAGATCTGTCTGCTGTTTACCTTTTCTCCTGCGCGCACTGCCCTTCTCTCCACATTTATGTGTTTGTTTGTTTGTCTATCTAATCTTTTGGGTTTTTATTTCTAATGAGGTCGACCAGTTGTCTATTTAATATTTTTTTACTACACATCAAGCTGCGCTGCTTGTCTTTGCTCCTGTGTACTCGCGCACTCTCGCCTTTTCCACTTATTTTTATTTATGATTTATTTTTGATTTATTTTGTCAATTTAAAAAAAATACGCATCGTGGCTGTGCTGTTTGTGTTTGCTTGAGTGCATTCGCGCGTTCTCGCTTTCTCCACTTTACAATTTTTTTTGTTATTATTTATCTATTCCTGAGAGTTTATCTTATTTTTTATTTGTTTATTTAAATGAAGTCGACCAGTTGCCTGCCCTTCCTTCCATTATCCGTCACCGAGACAAACTGAACAAAGTTCTGAGGTCGCCCTTGTAAAGATACAGGATTCAGGTCTGTCTGCTGTTTACCTTTGCTCCTGCGCGCACTGCCCTTCTCTCTACATTTATGTTTGTTTGTTTGTCTATCTAATCTTTTGGGTTTTTATTTCTAATGAGGTCGACCAGTTGTCTATTTATTATTTTTTTTACTACGCATCAAGCTGCGCTGCTTGTCTTTGCTCCTGTGTGCTCGCGCACTCTCGCCTTTTCCACTTATTTTTATTTTGATTTATTTTTGATTTATTTTGTCAATTTAAAAATAATACGCATCGTGCTGTGCTGTTTGTGTTTGCTTGAGTGCATTCGCGCGCTCTCGCTTTCTCCACTTTACAATTTTTTTGTTATTATTTATCTATTCCTGAGAGTTTATCTTATTTTTTATTTGTTTATTTAAATGAAGTCGACCAGTTGCCTGCCCTTCTTCCATTATCCGTCACCGAGACAAACTGAACAAAGTTCTGAGGTCGCCCTTGTAAAGATAAGGATTCAGGTCTGTCTGCTGTTTACCTTTGCTCCTGCGCGCACTGCCCTTCTCTCTACATTTATGTTTGTTTGTTTGTCTATCTAATCTTTTGGGTTTTTATTTCTAATGAGGTCGACCAGTTGTCTATTTATTATTTTTTTTACTACGCATCAAGCTGCGCTGCTTGTCTTTGCTCCTGTGTGCTCGCGCACTCTCGCCTTTTCCACTTATTTTTATTTTTGATTTATTTTTGATTTATTTTGTCAATTTAAAAATAATACGCATCGTGCTGTGCTGTTTGTGTTTGCTTGAGTGCATTCGCGCGCTCTCGCTTTCTCCACTTTACAATTTTTTTGTCATAATTTATCTATTCCTGAGAGTTTATCTTATTTTTTATTTGTTTATTTAAATGAAGTCGACCAGTTGCCTGCCCTTCCTTCCATTATCCGTCACCGAGACAAACTGAACAAAGTTCTGAGGTCGACCTTGTAAAGATAAGGATTCAGGTCTGTCTGCTGTTTACCTTTGCTCCTGCGCGCACTGCCCTTCTCTCCACATTTATGTGTTTGTTTGTTTGTCTATCTAATCTTATGGGTTTTTATTTCTAATGAGGTCGACCAGTTGTCTATTATTTTTTTTTACTACGCATCAAGCTGCGCTGCTTGTCTTTGCTCCTGTGTGCTCGCGCACTCTCGCCTTTTCCACTTATTTTTATTTTTGATTTATTTTTTATTTATTTTGTCAATTTGAAAAAAAAATACGCATCGTGCTGTGCTGTTTGTGTTTGCTTGAGTGCATTCGGGCGCTCTCGCTTTCTCCACTTTACAAATTTTGTTATTATTTATCTATTCCTGAGAGTTTATCTTATTTTTTATTTGTTTATTTAAATGAAGTCGACCAGTTGCCTGCCCTTCCTTCCATTATCCGTCACCGAGACAAACTGTACAAATTTCTGAGGTCGACCTTGTAAAGATAAGGATTCAGGTCTGTCTGCTGTTTACCTTTGCTCCTGCGCGCACTGCCCTTCTCTCCACATTTATGTTTGTTTGTTTGTCTATCTAATCTTTTGGGTTTTTATTTCTAATGAGGTCGACCAGTTGTCTATTTATTATTTTTTTTACTACGCATCAAGCTGCGCTGCTTGTCTTTGCTCCTGTGTGCTCGCGCACTCTCGCCTTTTCACTTATTTTTATTTTTGATTTATTTTTGATTTATTTTGTCAATTTAAAAAAATACGCATCGTGCTGTGCTCTTTGTGTTTGCTTGAGTGCATTCGGGCGCTCTCGCTTTCTCCACTTTACAAATTTTGTTATTATTTATCTATTCCTGAGAGTTTATCTTATTTTTTATTTGTTTATTTAAATGAAGTCGACCAGTTGCCTGCCCTTCCTTCCATTATCCGTCACCGAGACAAACTGAACAAAGTTCTGAGGTCGACCTTGTAAAGATAAGGATTCAGGTCTGTCTGCTGTTTACCTTTGCTCCTGCGCGCACTGCCCTTCTCTCCACATTTATGTGTTTGTTTGTTTGTCTATCTAATCTTTTGGGTTTTTATTTCTAATGAGGTCGACCAGTTGTCTATTTATTATTTTTTTTACTACGCATCAAGCTGCGCTGCTTGTCTTTGCTCCTGTGTGCTCGCGCACTCTCGCCTTTTCCACTTATTTTTATTTTGATTTATTTTTTATTTATTTTGTCAATTTTTAAAAAAAATACGCATCGTGATGTGCTCTTTGTGTTTGCTTGAGTGCATTCGGGCGCCTCTCGCTTTCTCCACTTTACAAATTTTGTTATTATTTATCTATTCCTGAGAGTTTATCTTATTTTTTATTTGTTTATTTAAATGAAGTCGACCAGTTGCCTGCCCTTCCTTCCATTATCCGTCACCGAGACAAACTGAACAAAGTTCTGAGGTCGACCTTGTAAAGATAAGGATTCACGTCTGTCTGCTGTTTACCTTTGCTCCTGCGCGCACTGCCCTTCTCTCCATATTTATGTGTTTGTTTGTTTGTCTATCTAATCTTTTGGGTTTTTATTTCTAATGAGGTCGACCAGTTGTCTATTTATTATTTTTTTTACTACGCATCAAGCTGCGCTGCTTGTCTTTGCTCCTGTGTGCTCGCGCACTCTCGCCTTTTCCACTTATTTTTATTTTTGATTTATTTTTGATTTATTTTGTCAATTTAAAAAAAAATACGCATCGTGCTGTGCTGTTTGTGTTTGCTTGAGTGCATTCGCGCGCTCTCGCTTTCTCCACTTTACAATTTTTTTTTTTATTATTTATCTATTCCTGAGAGTTTATCTTATTTTTTATTTGTTTATTTAAATGAAGTCGACCAGTTGCCTGCCCTTCCTTCCATTATCCGTCACCGAGACAAACTGAACAAAGTTCTGAGGTCGACCTTGTAAAGATAAGGATTCAGGTCTGTCTGCTGTTTACCTTTGCTCCTGCGCGCACTGCCCTTCTCTCCACATTTATGTTTGTTTATTTGTCTATCTAATCTTTTGGGTTTTTATTTCTAATGAGGTCGACCAGTTGTCTATTTATTATTTTTTTACTACGCATCAAGCTGCGCTGCTTGTCTTTGCTCCTGTGTGCTCGCGCACTCTCGCCTTTTCCACTTATTTTTATTTTTGATTTATTTTTGATTTATTTTGTCAATTTAAAAAAAAAATACGCATCGTGCTGTGCTGTTTGTGTTTGCTTGAGTGCATTCGCGCGCTCTCGCTTTCTCCACTTTACAATTTTTTTGTTATTATTTATCTATTCCTGAGAGTTTATCTTATTTTTTATTTGTTTATTTAAATGAAGTCGACCAGTTGCCTGCCCTTCCTTCCATTATCCGTCACCGAGACAAACTGAACAAAGTTCTGAGGTCGACCTTGTAAAGATAAGGATTCAGGTCTGTCTGCTGTTTACCTTTGCTCCTGCGCGCACTGCCCCTTCTCTCCACATTTATGTGTTTGTTTGTTTGTCTATCTAATCTTTTGGTTTTTATTTCTAATGAGGTCGACCAGTTGTCTATTTATTATTTTTTTTACTACGCATCAAGCTGCGCTGCTTGTCTTTGCTCCTGTGTGCTCGCGCACTCTCGCCTTTTCCACTTAATTTTATTTTTGATTTATTTTTTATTTATTTTGTCAATTTTAAAAAAAAATACGCATCGTGCTGTGCTCTTTGTGTTTGCTTGAGTGCATTCGGGCGCTCTCGCTTTCTCCACTTTACAAATTTTGTTATTATTTATCTATTCCTGAGAGTTTATCTTATTTTTTATTTGTTTATTTAAATGAAGTCGACCAGTTGCCTGCCTCCTTCCTTCCATTATCCATCACCGAGACAAACTGAACAAAGTTCTGAGGTCGACCTTGTAAAGATAAGGATTCACGTCTGTCTGCTGTTTACCTTTGCTCCTGCGCGCACTGCCCTTCTCTCCACATTTATGTGTTTGTTTGATTGTCTATCTAATCTTTTGGGTTTTTATTTCTAATGAGGTCGACCAGTTGTCTATTTATTATTTTTTTTACTACGCATCAAGCTGCGCTGCTTGTCTTTGCTCCTGTGTGCTCGCGCACTCTCGCCTTTTCCACTTATTTTTATTTTTGATTTATTTTTTATTTATTTTGTCAATTTAAAAAAAATACGCATCGTGCTGTGCTGTTTGTGTTTGCTTGAGTGCATTCGCGCGCTCTCGCTTTCTCCACTTTACAATTTTTTTGTTATTATTTATCTATTCCTGAGAGTTTATCTTATTTTTTATTTGTTTATTTAAATGAAGTCGACCAGTTGCCTGCCCCTTCCTTCCATTATCCGTCACCGAGACAAACTGAACAAAGTTCTGAGGTCGACCTTGTAAAGATAAGGATTCAGGTCTGTCTGCTGTTTACCTTTGCTCCTGCGCGCACTGCCCTTCTCTCCACATTTATGTGTTTGTTTGTTTGTCTATCTAATCTTATGGGTTTTTATTTCTAATGAGGTCGACCAGTTGTCTATTATTTTTTTTACTACGCATCAAGCTGCGCTGCTTGTCTTTGCTCCTGTGTGCTCGCGCACTCTCGCCTTTTCCACTTATTTTATTTTTGATTTATTTTTATTTATTTGTCAATTTAAAAAAAAAATACGCATCGTGCTGTGTTCTTTGTGTTTGCTTGAGTGCATTCGGGCGCTGTCGCCTTCTCCACTTTACAAATTTTTGTTATTATTTATCTATTCCTGAGAGTTTATCTTATTTTTTATTTGTTTATTTAAATGAAGTCGACCAGTTGCCTGCCCTTCCTTCCATTATCCGTCACCGAGACAAACTGAACAAAGTTCTGAGGTCGACCTTGTAAAGATAAGGATTCAGGTCTGTCTGCTGTTTACCTTTTCTCCTGCGCGCACTGCCCTTCTCTCCACATTTATGTGTTTGTTTGTTTGTCTATCTAATCTCTTGGGTTTTTATTTCTAATGAGGTCGACCAGTTGTCTATTCAATATTTTTTTACTACGCATCAAGCTGCGCTGCTTGTCTTTGCTCCTGTGTGCTCGCGCACTCTCGCCTTTTCCACTTATTTTTATTTTTGATTTATTTTTGATTTATTTTGTCAATTTAAAAAAAATACGCATCGTGCTGTGCTGTTTGTGTTTGCTTGAGTGCATTCGCGCGCTCTCGCTTTCTCCACTTTACAATTTTTTTGTTATTATTTATCGATTCCTGAGAGTTTATCTTATTTTTTATTTGTTTATTTAAATGAAGTCGACCAGTTGCCTGCCCTTCCTTCCATTATCCGTCACCGAGACAAACTGAACAAAGTTCTGAGGTCGCCCTTGTAAAGATAAGGATTCAGGTCTGTCTGCTGTTTACCTTTGCTCCTGTGCGCACTGCCCTTCTCTCTACATTTATGTTTGTTTGTTTGTCTATCTAATCTTTTGGGTTTTTATTTCTAATGAGGTCGACCAGTTGTCTATTTATTATTTTTTTTTACTACGCATCAAGCTGCGCTGCTTGTCTTTGCTCCTGTGTGCTCGCGCACTCTCGCCTTTTCCACTTATTTTTATTTTTGATTTATATTTGATTTATTTTGTCAATTTAAAAAAAATACGCATCGTGCTGTGCTGTTTGTGTTTGCTTGAGTGCATTCGGGCGCTCTCGCTTTCTCCACTTTACAATTTTTTTGTTATTATTTATCTATTCCTGAGAGTTTATCTTATTTTTTATTTGTTTATTTAAATGAAGTCGACCAGTTGCCTGCCCTTCCTTCCATTATCCGTCACCGAGACAAACTGAACAAAGTTCTGAGGTCGACCTTGTAAAGATAAGGATTCAGGTCTGTCTGCTGTTTACCTTTGCTCCTGCGCGCACTGCCCTTCTCTCCACATTTATGTGTTTGTTTGTTTGTCTATCTAATCTTTTGGGTTTTTATTTCTAATGTGGTCGACCAGTTGTCTATTTATTATTTTTTTTACTACGCATCAAGCTGCGCTGCTTGTCTTTGCTCCTGTGTGCTCGCGCACTCTCGCCTTTTCCACTTATTTTTATTTTTGATTTATTTTTTATTTATTTTGTCAATTTAAAAAAAAAATACGCATCGTGCTGTGCTCTTTGTGTTTGCTTGAGTGCATTCGGGCGCTCTCGCTTTCTCCACTTTACAAATTTTGTTATTATTTATCTATTCCTGAGAGTTTATCTTATTTTTTATTTGTTTATTTAAATGAAGTCGACCAGTTGCCTGCCCTTCCTTCCATTATCCATCACCGAGACAAACTGAACAAAGTTCTGAGGTCGACCTTGTAAAGATAAGGATTCAGGTCTGTCTGCTGTTTACCTTTGCTCCTGCGCGCACTGCCCTTCTCTCCACATTTATGTGTTTGTTTGATTGTCTATCTAATCTTTTGGGTTTTTATTTCTAATGAGGTCGACCAGTTGTCTATTTATTATTTTTTTTACTACGCATCAAGCTGCGCTGCTTGTCTTTGCTCCTGCGTGCTCGCGCACTCTCGCCTTTTCCACTTATTTTTATTTTTGATTTATATTTGATTTATTTTGTCAATTTAAAAAAATACGCATCGTGCTGTGCTGTTTGTGTTTGCTTGAGTGCATTCGCGCGCTCTCGCTTTCTCCACTTTACAATTTTTTTGTTATTATTTATCTATTCCTGAGAGTTTATCTTATTTTTTATTTGTTTATTTAAATGAAGTCGACCAGTTGCCTGCCCTTCCTTCCATTATCCGTCACCGAGACAAACTGAACAAAGTTCTGAGGTCGACCTTGTAAAGATAAGGATTCAGGTCTGTCTGCTGTTTACCTTTGCTCCTGCACGCACTGCCCTTCTCTCCACATTTATGTGTTTGTTTGTTTGTCTATCTAATCTTATGGGTTTTTATTTCTAATGAGGTCGACCAGTTGTCTATTATTTTTTTTACTACGCATCAAGCTGCGCTGCTTGTCTTTGCTCCTGTGTGCTCGCGCACTCTCGCCTTTTCCACTTATTTTTATTTTTGATTTATTTTTTATTTATTTTGTCAATTTAAAAAAAAATACGCATCGTGCTGTGTTCTTTGTGTTTGCTTGAGTGCATTCGGGGCGCTGTCGCCTTCTCCACTTTACAAATTTTGTTATTATTTATCTATTCCTGAGAGTTTATCTTATTTTTTATTTGTTTATTTAAATGAAGTCGACCAGTTGCCTGCCCTTCCTTCCATTATCCGTCACCGAGACAAACTGAACAAAGTTCTGAGGTCGACCTTGTAAAGATAAGCAATTCAGGTCTGTCTGCTGTTTACCTTTGCTCCTGCGCGCACTGCCCTTCTCTCCACATTTATGTGTTTGTTTGTTTGTCTATCTAATCTTTTGGGTTTTTATTTCTAATGAGGTCGACCAGTTGTCTATTTATTATTTTTTTTACTACGCATCAAGCTGCGCTGCTTGTCTTTGCTCCTGTGTGCTCGCGCACTCTCGCCTTTTCCACTTATTTTTATTTTTGATTTATTTTTATTTATTTTGTCAATTTTAAAAAAAAATACGCATCGTGCTGTGCTCTTTGTGTTTGCTTGAGTGCATTCGGGCGCTCTCGCTTTCTCCACTTTACAAATTTTGTTATTATTTATCTATTCCTGAGAGTTTATCTTATTTTTTATTTGTTTATTTAAATGAAGTCGACCAGTTGCCTGCCCTTCCTTCCATTATCCGTCACCGAGACAAACTGAACAAGTTCTGAGGTCGACCTTGTAAAGATAAGGATTCAGGTCTGTCTGCTGTTTACCTTTTCTCCTGCGCGCACTGCCCTTCTCTCCACATTTATGTGTTTGTTTGTTTGTCTATCTAATCTCTTGGGTTTTTATTTCTAATGAGGTCGACCAGTTGTCTATTCAATATTTTTTTACTACGCATCAAGCTGCGCTGCTTGTCTTTGCTCCTGTGTGCTCGCGCACTCTCGCCTTTTCCACTTATTTTTATTTTGATTTATTTTTGATTTATTTTGTCAATTTAAAAAAAATACGCATCGTGCTGTGCTGTTTGTGTTTGCTTGAGTGCATTCGCGCACTCTCGCTTTCTCCACTTTACAATTTTTTTGTTATTATTTATCGATTCCTGAGAGTTTATCTTATTTTTTATTTGTTTATTTAAATGAAGTCGACCAGTTGCCTGCCCTTCCTTCCATTATCCGTCACCGAGACAAACTGAACAAAGTTCTGAGGTCGACCTTGTAAAGATAAGGATTCAGGTCTGTCTGCTGTTTACCTTTGCTCCTGCGCGCACTGCCCTTCTCTCCACATTTATGTGTTTGTTTGTTTGTCTATCTAATCTTTTGGGTTTTTATTTCTAATGTGGTCGACCAGTTGTCTATTTATTATTTTTTTACTACGCATCAAGCTGCGCTGCTTGTCTTTGCTCCTGTGTGCTCGCGCACTCTCGCCTTTTCCACTTATTTTTATTTTTGATTTATTTTTTATTTATTTTGTCAATTTAAAAAAAAAATACGCATCGTGCTGTGCTGTTTGTGTTTGCTTGAGTGCATTCGCGCGCTCTCGCTTTCTCCACTTTACAATTTTTTTGTTATTATTTATCGATTCCTGAGAGTTTATCTTATTTTTTATTTGTTTATTTAAATGAAGTCGACCAGTTGCCTGCCCTTCCTTCCATTATCCGTCACCGAGACAAACTGAACAAAGTTCTGAGGTCGCCCTTGTAAAGATAAGGATTCAGGTCTGTCTGCTGTTTACCTTTGCTCCTGTGCGCACTGCCCCTTCTCTCTACATTTATGTTTGTTTGTTTGTCTATCTAATCTTTTGGGTTTTTATTTCTAATGAGGTCGACCAGTTGTCTATTTATTATTTTTTTTTACTACGCATCAAGCTGCGCTGCTTGTCTTTGCTCCTGTGTGCTCGCGCACTCTCGCCTTTTCCACTTATTTTTATTTTTGATTTATTTTTGATTTATTTTGTCAATTTAAAAAAAAATACGCATCGTGCTGTGCTGTTTGTGTTTGCTTGAGTGCATTCGCGCGCTCTCGCTTTCTCCACTTTACAATTTTTTTTGTTATTATTTATCTATTCCTGAGAGTTT
>NW_025958036.1:0-38090 GCF_023159225.1 Perognathus longimembris pacificus | reverse complement strand
AATCTGATTTGTGGTGAGGGGAGAGATAAAAGCTCATTTAGGAACGACATGAACATGCTGCATAGGTAGCTGTTTATCAGTAAATATCTCCACTGAGATTAAGAAAAGCTGTAGCTTAATAAATTAAGTACTTCCTGGTATTGTTACTGTACTGGTAACTCCCCAAAAGAATCTGGATTGTGGTGAGGGAACAGAGAAATAAGCTCATTTAGGACCTGCACTTACGAAGGGGGTAGGCCTCAGTATATCAGAGAGTAAACCTTCTGAGAATAAAAACAGCTGGAGCTTGTTAAGGTAATTACACAGGGGAAAGGATAATGTACTGGGAACTCCACAGAAGAATCTGATTTGTGGTGAGGGGAGAGAGATAAAAGCTCATTTAGGAACGACATGAACATGCTGCGTAGGTAGCTGTTTATCAGTAAATATCTCCACTGAGATTTAGAAAAGCAGTAGCTTAATGAATTAAGTACTTCCTGGTATGGTTACTGTACTGGTAACTCCCAAAAGAATCTGGATTGTGGTGAGTGAACAGAGAAAAAATCTTATTTAGGACCTGCACTCACGAAGGGGGTAGGCAGCTGTATATCAGGGAGTAAACCTTCTGAGACTAAAAACAGCTGGAGCTTGTTAAGGTAATTACACAGGGGAAAGGAAAATGTACTGGGAACTCCTCAGAAGAATCTGATTTGTGGTGAGGGGAGAGAGATCAAAGCTCATTTAGGAACGACATGTAAATGCTGCATAGGTAGCTGTTTATAAGTAAATTTCTCCACTGAGATTAAGAAAAGCAGTAGCTTAATAAATTAAGTACTTCCTGGTATGGTTACTGTACTGGTAACTCCCCAAAAGAATCTGGATTGTGGTGAGGGAACAGAGAAAAAAGCTAATTTAGGACCTGCACTTACGAAGGGGGTAGGCAGCTGTATATCAGAAAGTAAACCTTCTGAGAATAAAAACAGCTGGAGCTTGTTAAGATAATTACAAAGGGGAAAGGATAATGTACTGGGAACTCCTCAGAAGAATCTGATTTGTGGTGAGGGGAGAGAGATAAAAGCTCAATTAGGAACGACATGAACGTGCTGCATAGGTAGCTGTTTATCAGTAAATATCTCCACTGAGATTAAGAAAAGCAGTAGCTTAATAAATTAAGTACTTCCTGGTATGGTTACTGTTCTGGTAACTCCCCAAAAGAATCTGGATTGTGATGAGGGAACAGAGAAAAAAGCTCATTAAAGACCTGCACTTACGAAGGGGGTAGGCATCTGTATATCAGGGAGTAAACCTTTTGAGAATAAAAACAGCTGGAGCTTGTTAAGGTAATTACACAGGGGAAAGGATAATGTACTGGGAACTCCTCAGAAGAATCTGATTTGTGGTGAGGGGAGAGAGATAAAAGCTCATTTAGGAACGACATAAATATGCTGCGTAGGTAGCTGTTTATCAGTAAATATCTCCACTGAGATTAAGAAAAGCAGTAGCTTAATTAATTAAGTACTTCCCGGTACGGTTACTGTACTGGTATCTCCCCAAAAGAATCTGGATTTTGGTGAGGGAACAGAGAAAAAAGCTCATTTAGGACCTGCGCTTACGAAGGGGGTAGGCAGTTGTATATCAGGGAGTAAACCGTCTGAGAATAAAAACAGCTGGAGCTTGTTAAGGTAATTACAAAGGGGAAAGGATAATGTACTGGGAACTCCTCAGAAGAATCTGATTTGTGGTGAGGGGAGAGAGATAAAAGCTCATTTAAGAACGACATGAACATGCTGCGTAGGTAGCTGTTTATCAGTAAATATCTCCACTGAGATTAAGAAAAGCAGTAGCTTAATGAATTAAGTACTTCCTTTTATGGTTACTGTACTGGTAACTCCCCAAAAGAATCTGGATTGTGGTGAGGGAACAGAGAAAAAAGCTCATTAGGACCTGCACTTACGGAGGGGGTAGGCAGCTGTATATCAGGGAGTAAACCTTCTGAGAATAAAAACAGCTGGAGCTTGTTAAGGTAATTACACAGGGGAAAGGATAATGTACTGGGAATTCCTCAGAAGAATCTGATTTGTGGTGAGGGGAGAGATAAAAGCTCATTTAGGAACGACATGAACATGCTGCATAGGTAGCTGTTTATCAGTAAATATCTCCACTGAGATTAAGAAAAGCTGTAGCTTAATAAATTAAGTACTTCCTGGTATTGTTACTGTACTGGTAACTCCCCAAAAGAATCTGGATTGTGGTGAGGGAACAGAGAAAAAAGCTCATTTAAGACCTGCACTTATGAAGGGGGTAGGCCTCAGTATATCAGGGAGTAAACCTTCTGAGAATAAAAACAGCTGGAGCTTGTTAAGGTAATTACACAGGGGAAAGGATAATGTACTGGGAACTCCACAGAAGAATCTGATTTGTGGTGACGGGAGAGAGATAAAAGCTCATTTAGGAACGACATGAACATGCTGCGTAGGTAGCTGTTTATCAGTAAATATCTCCACTGAGATTTAGAAAAGCAGTAGCTTAATGAATTAAGTACTTCCTGGTATGGTTACTGTACTGGTAACTCCCCAAAAGAATCTGGATTGTGGTGAGTGAACAGAGAAAAAATCTCATTTAGGACCTGCACTTACGAAGGGGGTAGGCAGCTGTATATCAGGGAGTAAACCTTCTGAGAATAAAAACAGCTGGAGCTTGTTAAGGTAATTACAAAGGGGAAAGGTTAATGTACTGGGAACTCCTCAGAAGAATCTGATTTGTGGTGAGGGGAGAGAGATAAAAGCTCATTTAGGAACGACATGAACGTGCTGCATAGGTAGCTGTTTATCAGTAAATATCTCCACTGAGATTAAGAAAAGCAGTATCTTAATAAATTAAGTACTTCCTGGTATGGTTACTGTTCTGGTAACTCCCCAAAAGAATCTGGATTGTGATGAGGGAACAGAGAAAAAAGCTCATTTAAGATCTGCACTTACGAAGGGGGTAGGCAGCTGTATATCAGGGAGTAAACCTTCTGAGAATAAAAACAGCTGGAGCTTGTTAAGGTAATTACACAGGGGAAAGGATAATGTATTGGGAACTCCTCAGAAGAATCTGATTTGTGGTGAGGGGAGAGAGATAAAAGCTCATTTAGGAACGACATGCACGTGCTGCATAGGTAGCTGTTTATCAGTAAATATCTCCACTGAGATTAAGAAAAGCAGTAGCTTAATAAATTAAGTACTTCCTAGTATGGTTACTGTTCTGGTAACTCCCCAAAAGAATCTCTATTGTGATGAGGGAACAGAGAAAAAAGCTCATATAAGACCTGCACTTACGAAGGGGGTAGGCAGCTGTATTTCAGGGAGTAAACCTTCTGAGAATAAAAACAGCTGGAGCTTGTTAAGGTAATTACACAGGGGAAAGGATAATATACTGGGAACTCCTCAGAAGAATCTGATATGTGGTGAGGGGAGAGAGATAAAAGCTCATTTAGGAACGACATGAACATGCTGCGTAGGTAGCTGTTTATAAGTAAATATCTCCACTGAGATTAAGAAAAGCAGTAGCTTAATAAATTAAGTACTTACTGGTATGGTTACTCTACTGGAACCTCCCCAATAGAATCTGGATTGTGGTGAGGGAACAGAGAAAAAAGCTCATTTAGGACGTGCACTTACGAAGGGGGTAGGCAGCTGTATATCAGGGAGCAAACCTTCTGAGAATAAAAACAGCTGAAGCTTGTTAAGGTAATTACACAGGGGAAAGGATAATGTACTGGGAACTCCTCAGAAGAATCTGATTTGTGGTGAGGGGAGAGAGATAAAAGCTCATTTAGGAACGACATGAACATGCTGCGTAGGTGGCTGTTTTTCAGTAAATATCTCCACTGAGATTAAGAAAAGCAGTAGCTTAATAAATTAAGTACTTCCTGGTATGGTTACTGTACTGGTAACTCCCCAAAAGAATCTGGATTGTGGTGAGGGAACAGAGAAAAAAGCTCATTTAGGACGTGCACTTACGAAGGGGGTAGGCAGCTGTATATCAGGGAGTAAACCTTCTGAGAATAAAAACAGCTGGAGTTTGTTAAGGTAATTACACAGGGGAAAGGATAATGTACTGGGAACTCGTCAGAAGAATCTGATTTGTGGTGAGGGGAGAGAGATAAAAGCTCATGTAGGAACGACATGAACATGCTGCTTAGGTAGCTGTTTATCAGTAAATATCTCCACTGAGATTAAGAAAAGCAGTAGCTTAATAAATTAAGTACTTCCTGGTATGTTTACTATACTGGTAACTCCCCAAAAGAATCTGATTGTGGTGAAGGAACAGAGAAAAAAGCTCATTTAGGACGTGCACTTACGAAGGGGGTAGGCAGCTGTATATCAGGGAGTAACCCTTCTGAGAATAAAAACAGCTGGAGCTTGTTAAGGTAATTACACATGGGAAAGGATAATGTACTGGGAACTCCTCAGAAGAATCTGATTTGTGGTGAGGGGAGAGAGATAAAAGCTCATTTAGGAACGACATGAACATGCTGCGTAGGTAGCTGTTTATCAGTAAATATCTCCACTGAGATTAAGAAAAGCAGTAGCTTAATGAATTAAGTATTTCCTGGTATGGTTACTGTACTGGAAACTCCCCAAAAGAATCTGGATTGTGCTGAGGGAACAGAGAAAAAGTCTCATTTAGGACCTGCACTTACGAAGGGGGTAGGCAGCTGTATATCAGGGAGTAAATCTTCTGAGAATAAAAACAGCTGGAGCTTGTTAAGGTAATTACACAGGGGAAAGGATAATATACTGGGAACTCCACAGAAGAATCTGATTTTTGGTGAGGGGAGAGAGATAAAAGCTCATTTAGGAACGACATGAACATGCTGCGTAGGTAGCTGTTTATCAGTAGACATCTCCACTGAGATTAAGAAAAGTAGTAGCTTAATAAATTAAGTACTTCCTGGTATGGTTACTGTACTGGTAACTCCCAAAAGAATCTGGATTGTGGTGAGGGAACAGAGAAAAAAGCTCATTTATGACCTGCACTTACGAAGGGGGTAGGCAGCTGTATATCAGGGAGTAAACCTTCTGAGAATAAAAACAGCTGGAGCTTGTTAATTAAATACACAGGGGAAAGGATAATGTACTGGGAACTCCTCAGAATAATCTGATTTGTGGTGAGGGGAGAGAAATAAAAGCTCATTTCGGAACGACATGAACATGCTGCGTAGGTAGCTGTTTATCAGTAAATATCTCCACTGAGATTAAGAAAAGCAGTAGCTTAATAAATTAAGTACTTCCTGGTATGGTTACTGTACTGGTACCTCCCCAATTGAATATGGATTGTGGTGAGGGAACAGAGAAAAAAGCTCATTTAGGACCTGCACTTACGAAGGGGGTAGGCAGCTGTATATCAGGGAGTAAACCTTCTGAGAATAAAAACAGCTGGAGCTTGTTAAGGTAATTACACAGGGGAAAGGATAATGTACTGGGAACTCTTCAGAAGAACCTGATTTGTGCTGAGGGGAGAGAGATAAAAGCTCATTTAGGAACGACATGAACATGCTGCGTACGTAGCTGATTATCAGTAAATATCTCCACTGAGATTAAGGAAAGCAGTAGCTTAACAAATTAAGTACTTCCTGGAATGGGTACTGTACTGGTACCTCCACAATAGAATCTGGATTGTGGTGAGGGAACAGAGAAAAAAGCTCATTTTCGACCTGCACTTACGAAGGGGTTAGGCAGCTCTATATCTGGGAGTAAACCTTCTGAGAATAAGAACAGCTGGAGCTTGTTAAGGTAATTACACAGGGGAAAGGATAATGTACTGGGAACTCCTCAGAAGAATCTGATTTGTCGTGAGGGGAGAGAGATAAAAGCTCATTTAGGAACGACATGAATATGCTGCGTAGGTAGCTGTTTATCAGTAAATATCTCCACTGAGATTAAGAAAAGCAGTAGCTTAATGAATTAAGTACTTCCCGGTACGGTTACTGTACTGGTAACTCCCCAAAAGAATCTGGATTGTGGTGAGGGAACAGAGAAAAAAGCTCATTTAGGACCTGCACTTACGGAGGGGGTAGGCAGGAGTATATCAGGGAGTAAACCTTCTGAGAATAAAAACAGCTGGAGCTTGTTAAGGTAATTACACAGGGGAAAGGATAATGTACAGGGAATTCCTCAGAAGAATCTGATTTGTGGTGAGGGGAGAGATAAAAGCTCATTTAGGAACGACATGAACATGCTGCGTAGGTAGCTGTTTATCAGTAAATATCTCCACTGAGATTAAGAAAAGCTGTACTTAATAAATTAAGTACTTCCTGGTATGGTTACTCTACTGGTAACTCCCCAAAAGAATCTGGATTGTGGTGAGGGAACAGAGAAAAAAGCTCATTTAGGACCTGCACTTACGAAGGGGGTAGGCAGCTGTATATCAGGGAGTAAACCTTCTGAGAATAAAAACAGCTGGAGCTTGTTAAAGTAATTACACAGGGGAAAGGATAATGTACTGGGAACTCCTCAGAAGAATCTGATTTGTGGTGAGGGGAGAGAGATAAAAGCTCATTTAGGAATGACATGTACATGCTGCGTACGTAGATGTTTATAAGTAAATATCTCCACTGAGATTAAGAAAAGCAGTAGCTTAATAAATTAAGTACTTCCTGTTATGGTTACTGTACTGGTTACTCCCCAAAAGAATCTGGATTGTGATGAGGGAACAGAGAAAAAAGCTCATTAGGACCTGCGCTTACGAAGGGGGTAGGCAGTTGTATATCAGGGAGTAAACCGTCTGAGAATAAAAACAGCTGGAGCTTGTTAAGGTAATTACAAAGGGGAAAGGATAATGTACTGGGAACTCCTCAGAAGAATCCGATTTGTGGTGAGGGGAGAGAGATAAAAGCTCATTTAAGAACGACATGAACATGCTGCGTAGGTAGCTGTTTATCAGTAAATATCTCCACTGAGATTAAGAAAAGCAGTAGCTTAATGAATTAAGTACTTCCTGGTATGGTTACTGTACTGGTAACTCCCCAAAAGAATCCCGATTGTGGGTGAGGGAACAGAGAAAAAATCTCATTTAGGACCTGCACTTACGAAGGGGGTAGGCAGCTGTATATCAGGGAGTAAACCTTCTGAGAATGAAAACAGCTGGAGCTTGTTAAGGTAATTACACAGGGAAAGGATAATGTACTGGGAACTCCTCAGAAGAATCTGATTTGTGGTGAGGGGAGAGAGATCAAAGCTCCTTTAGGAACGACATGTACATGCTGCGTACGTAGATGTTTATAAGTAAATATCTCCACTGAGATTAAGAAAAGCAGTAGCTTAATAAATTAAGTACTTCCTGTTATGGTTACTGTACTGGTTACTCCCCAAAAGAATCTGGATTGTGGTGAGGGAACAGAGAAAAAAGCTCATTTCGGACCTGCACTTACGAAGGGGGTAGGCAGTTGTATATCAGGGAGTAAACCATCTGAGAATAAAAACAGCTGGAACTTGTTAAGGTAATTACAAAGGGGAAAGGATAATGTACTGGGAACTCCTCAGAAGAATCTGATTTGTGGTGAGGGGAGAGAGATAAAAGCTCATTTAGGAACGACATGAACGTGCTGCATAGGTAGCTGTTTATCAGTAAATATCTCCACTGAGATTAAGAAAAGCAGTAGCATAATAAATTAAGTACTTCCTGGTATGGTTACTGTTCTGGTAACTCCCCAAAAGAATCTGGATTGTGATGAAGGAACAGAGAAAAAAGCTCATTTAAGACCTGCACTTACGAAGGGGGTAGGCAGCTGTATTTCAGGGAGTAAACCTTCTGAGAATAAAAACAGCTGGAGCTTGTTAAGGTAATTACACAGGGGAAAGGATAATGTACTGGGAACTAATCAGAAAAATCTGATTTGTGGTGAGGGGAGAGAGATAAAAGCACATTTAGGAACGACATGAATATGCTGCGTAGGTAGCTGTTTATCAGTAAATATCTCCACTGAGATTAAGAAAAGCAGTAGCTTAATGAATTAAGTACTTCCCGGTACGGTTACTGTACTGGTAACTCCCCAAAAGAATCTGGATTGTGGTGAGGGAACAGAGAAAAAAGCTCATTTAGGACCTGCACTTATGAAGGGGGTAGGCCTCAGTATATCAGGGAGTAAACCTTCTGAGAATAAAAACAGCTGGAGCTTGTTAAGGTAATTACACAGGGGAAAGGATAATGTACTGGGAACTCCACAAAAGAATCTGATTTGTGGTGAGGGGAGAGAGATAAAAGCTCATTTAGGAACGACATGAACCTGCTGCGTCGGTAGCTGTTTATCAGTAAATATCTCCACTGAGATTTGAAAAGCAGTAGCTTAATGAATTAAGTACTTCCTGGTATGGTTATTGTACTGGTAACTCCCCAAAAGAATCTGGATTGTGGTGAGTGAACAGAGAAAAAATCCCATTTAGGACCTGCACTTACGAAGGGGGTAGGCAGCTGTATATCAGGGAGTAAACCTTCTGAGAATAAAAACAGCTGGAGCTTGTTAAGGTAATTAAACATGGGAAAGGAAAATGTACTGGGAACTCCTCAGAAGAATCTGATTTGTGGTGAGGGGAGAGAGATCAAAGCTCATTTAGGAACGACATGAACGTGCTGCATAGGTAGCTGTTTATCAGTAAATATCTCCACTGAGATTAAGAAAAGCAGTATCTTAATAAATTAAGTACTTCCTGGTATGGTTACTGTTCTGGTAACTCCCCAAAAGAATCTGGATTGTGATGAGGGAACAGAGAAAAAAGCTCATTTAAGACCTGCACTTACGAAGGGGGTAGGCAGATGTATATCAGGGAGTAAACCTTCTGAGAATAAAAACAGCTGGAGCTTGTTAAGGTAATTACACAGGGGAAAGGATAATGTACTGGGAACTAATCAGAAGAATCTGATTTGTGATGAGGGGAGAGAGATAAAAGCTCATTTATGAACGACATGAATATGCTGCGTAGGTAGCTGTTTATCAGTAAATATCTCCACTGACATTAAGAAAAGCAGTAGCTTAATAAATTAAGTACTTCCTGGTATGGTTACTGTTCTGGTAACTCCCCAAAAGAATCTGGATTGTGATGAGGGAACAGAGAAAAAAGCTCATTTAAGACCTGCACTTACGAAGGGGGTAGGCAGCTGTATATCAGGGAGTAAACCTTCTGAGAATAAAAACAGCTGGAGCTTGTTAAGATAATTACAAAGGGGAAAGGATAATGTACTGCTAACTCCTCAGAAGAATCTGATTTGTGGTGAGGGGAGAGAGATAAAAGCTCATTTAGGAACGACATGAACATGCTCCGTAGGTAGCTGTTTATTAGTAAATATATCCACTGAGATTAAGAAAAGCAGTCGCTTAATAAATTAAGTACTTCCTGGTATGGTTACTGTACTGGTAACTCCACAAAAGAATGTGGATTGTGGGGAGGGAACAGAGAAAAAAGCTCATTTAGGACCTGCACTTACGAAGGGGGTAGGCAGCTGTATATCAGGGAGTAAATCTTTTGAGAATAAAAACCGCTGGAGTTTGTTAAGGTAATTACACAGGGGAAAGGATAATGTACTGGGAACTCCTCAGAAGAATCTGATTTGTGGTGAGGGGAGAGAGATAAAAGCTTATTTAGGAACGACATGAACATGCTGCGTAGGTAGCTGTTTATCAGTAAATATCTCCACTGAGATTAAGAAAAGCAGTAGCTTAATAAATTAAGTACTTCCTGGTATGTTTACTGTACTGGTAACTCCCCAAAAGAATCTGGATTGTGGTGAGAGAACAGAAAAAAAAGCTCATTTAGGACCTGCACTTACGAAGGGGGTAGGCAGCTGTATATCAGGGAGTAATCCTTCTGAGAATAAAAACAGCTGGAGCTTGTTAAGGTAATTACACAGGGGAAAGGACAATGTACTGGGAAATCCTCAGAAGAATCTGATTTGTGGTGAGGGGAGAGAGATAAAAGCTCATTTATGACCTGCACTTACGAAGGGGGTAGGCAGCTGTATATCAGGGAGTAAACCTTCTGAGAATAAAAACAGCTGGAGCTTGTTAAGGTAATTACACAGGGGAAAGGATAATGTACTGGGAACTCCTCAGAAGAATCTGATTTGTGGTGAGGGGAGAGAGATAAAAGCTCATTTAGGAACGACATGAACATGCTGCGTAGGTAGCTGTTTTTCAGTAAATATCTCCACTGAGATTAAGAAAAGCAGTAGTTTAATAAATTAAGTACTTCCTGGTATGGTTACTGTACTGGTAACTCCCCAAAAGAATCTGGATTGTGGTGAGGGAACAGAGAAAAAAGCTCATTTAGGACGTGCACTTACGAAGGGGGTAGGCAGCTGTATATCAGGGAGTAAACCTTCTGAGAATAAAAACAGCTGGAGTTTGTTAAGGTAATTACACAGGGGAAAGGATAATGTACTGGGAACTCGTCAGAAGAATCTGATTTGTGGTGAGGGGAGAGAGATAAAAGCTCATGTAGGAACGACATGAACATGCTGCTTAGGTAGCTGTTTATCAGTAAATATCTCCACTGAGATTAAGAAAAGCAGTAGCTTAATAAATTAAGTACTTCCTGGTATGTTTACTATACTGGTAACTCCCCAAAAGAATCTGGATTGTGGTGAAGGAACAGAGAAAAAAGCTCATTTAGGATGTGCACTTACGAAGGGGGTAGGCAGCTGTATATCAGGGAGTAACCCTTCTGAGAATAAAAACAGCTGGAGCTTGTTAAGGTAATTACACAGGGGGAAGGATAATGTACTGGGAACTCCTCAGAAGAATCTGATTTGTGGTGAGGGGAGAGAGATAAAAGCTCATTTAGGAACGACATGAACATGCTGCGTAGGTAGCTGTTTATCAGTAAATATCTCCACTGAGATTAAGAAAAGCAGTAGCTTAATGAATTAAGTACTTCCTGGTATGGTTACTGTACTGGAAACTCCCCAAAAGAATCTGGATTGTGGTGAGGGAACAGAGAAAAAGTCTCATTTAGGACCTGCACTTACGAAGGGGGTAGGCAGCAGTATATCAGGGAGTAAATCTTCTGAGAATAAAAACTGCTGGAGCTTGTTAAGGTAATTACACAGGGGAAAGGATAATATACTGGGAACTCCCCAGAACAATCTGATTTTTGGTGAGGGGAGAGAGATAAAAGCTCATTTAGGAACGACATGAACATGCTACGTAGGTAGCTGTTTATCAGTAGACATCTCCACTGAGATTAAGAAAAGTAGTAGCTTAATAAATTAAGTACTTCCTGGTATTGTTACTGTACTGGTAACTCCCCAAAAGAATCTGGATTGTGGTGAGGGAACAGAGAAAAAAGCTCATTTATGACCTGCACTTACGAAGGGGGTAGGCAGCTGTATATCAGGGAGTAAACCTTCTGAGAAAAAAAACAGCTGGAGCTTGTTAATTAAATACACAGGGGAAAGGATAATGTACTGGGAACTCCTCAGAATAATCTGATTTGTGGTGAGGGGAGAGAAATAAAAGCTCATTTCGGAACGACATGAACATGCTGCGTAGGTAGCTGTTTATCAGTAAATATCTCCACTGAGATTAAGAAAAGCAGTAGCTTAATAAATTAAGTACTTCCTGGTATGGTTACTGTACTGGTACCTCCCCAATTGAATATGGATTGTGGTGAGGGAACAGAGAAAAAAGCTCATTTAGGACCTGCACTTACGAAGGGGGTAGGCAGCTGTATATCAGGGAGTAAACCTTCTGAGAATAAAAACAGCTGGAGCTTGTTAAGGTAATTACACAGGGGAAAGGATAATGTACTGGGAACTCTTCAGAAGAACCTGATTTGTGCTGAGGGGAGAGAGATAAAAGCTCATTTAGGAACGACATGAACATGCTGCGTACGTAGCTGATTATCAGTAAATATCTCCACTGAGATTAAGGAAAGCAGTAGCTTAACAAATTAAGTACTTCCTGGAATGGTTACTGTACTGGTACCTCCCCAATAGAATCTGGATGTGGTGAGGGAACAGAGAAAAAAGCTCATTTTCGACCTGCACTTACGAAGGGGTTAGGCAGCTCTATATCAGGGAGTAAACCTTCTGAGAATAAGAACAGCTGGAGCTTGTTAAGGTAATTACACAGGGGAAAGGATAATGTACTGGGAACTCCTCAGAAGAATCTGATTTGTCGTGAGGGGAGAGAGATAAAAGCTCATTTAGGAACGACATGATTATGCTGCGTAGGTAGCTGTTTATCAGTAAATATCTCCACTGAGATTAAGAAAAGCAGTAGCTTAATGAATTAAGTACTTCCCGGTACGGTTACTGTACTGGTAACTCCCCAAAAGAATCTGGATTGTGGTGAGGGAACAGAGAAAAAAGCTCATTTAGGACCTGCACTTACGGAGGGGGTAGGCAGCTGTATATCAGGGAGTAAACCTTCTGAGAATAAAAACAGCTGGAGCTTGTTAAGGTAATTACACAGGGGAAAGGACAATGTACAGGGAATTCCTCAGAAGAATCTGATTTGTGGTGAGGGGAGAGATAAAAGCTCATTTAGGAACGACATGAACATGCTGCGTAGGTAGCTGTTTATCAGTAAATATCTCCACTGAGATTCAGAAAAGCTGTACTTAATAAATTAAGTACTTCCTGGTATGGTTACTCTACTGGTAACTCCCCAAAAGAATCTGGATTGTGGTGAGGGAACAGAGAAAAAAGCTCATTTAGGACCTGCACTTACGAAGGGGGTAGGCAGCTGTATATCAGGGAGTAAACCTTCTGAGAATAAAAACAGCTGGAGCTTGTTAAGGTAATTACACAGGGGAAAGGATAATGTACTGGGAACTCCACAGAAGAATCTGATTTGTGGTGAGAGGGGAGAGATAAAAGCTCATTTAGGAACGACATGAATATGCTGCGTAGGTAGCTGTTTATCAGTAAATATCTCCACTGAGATTAAGAAAAGCAGTAGCTTAATGAATTAAGTACTTCCCGGTACGGTTACTGTACTGGTAACTCCCCAAAAGAATCTAGATTGTGGTGAGGGAACAGAGAAAAAAGCTCATTTAGGACCTGCACTTACGGAGGGGGTAGGCAGCTGTATATCAGGGAGTAAACCTTCTGAGAATAAAAACAGCTGGAGCTTGTTAAGGTAATTACACAGGGGAAAGGATAATGTACTGGGAATTCCTCAGAAGAATCTGATTTGTGGTGAGGGGAGAGATAAAAGCTCATTTAGGAACGACATGAACATGCTACGTAGGTAGCTGTTTATCAGTAAATATCTCCACTGAGATTAAGAAAAGCTGTAGCTTAATAAATTAAGTACTTCCTGGTATGGTTACTGTACTGGTAACTCCCCAAAAGAATCTGGATTGTGGTGAGGGAACAGAGAAAAAAGGTCATTTAGGACCTGCACTTACGAAGGGGATAGGCCGCAGTATATCAGGGAGTAAACCTTCTGAGAATAAAAACAGCTGGAGCTTGTTAAAGTAATTACACAGGGGAAAGGATAATGTACTGGGAACTCCTCAGAAGAATCTGATTTGTGGTGAGGGGAGAGAGATAAAAGCTCATTTAGGAATGACATGTACATGCTGCGTATGTAGATGTTTATAAGTAAATATCTCCACTGAGATTAAGAAAAGCAGTAGCTTAATAAATTAAGTACTTCCTGGTATGGTTACTGTACTGGTTACTCCCCAAAAGAATCTGGATTGTGATGAGGGAACAGAGTAAAAAGCTCATTTAGGACCTGCGCTTACGAAGGGGGTAGGCAGTTGTATATCAGGGAGTAAACCGTCTGAGAATAAAAACAGCTGGAGCTTGTTAAGGTAATTACAAAGGGGAAAGGATAATGTACTGGGAACTCCTCAGAAGAATCCGATTTGTGGTGAGGGGAGAGAGATAAAAGCTCATTTAAGAACGACATGAACATGCTGCGTAGGTAGCTGTTTATCAGTAAATATCTCCACTGAGATTAAGAAAAGCAGTAGCTTAATGAATTAAGTACTTCCTGGTATGGTTACTATACTGGTAACTCCCCAAAAGAATCTGGATTGTGGTGAGGGAACAGAGAAAAAATCTCATTTAGGACCTGCACTTACGAAGGGGGTAGGCAGCTGTATATCAGGGAGTAAACCATCTGAGAATGAAAACAGCTGGAGCTTGTTAAGGTAATTACACAGGGAAAGGATAATGTACTGGGAACTCCTCAGAAGAATCTGATTTGTGGTGAGGGGAGAGAGATCAAAGCTCCTTTAGGAACGACATGTACATGCTGCGTACGTAGATGTTTATAAGTAAATATCTCCACTGAGATTAAGAAAAGCAGTAGCTTAATAAATTAAGTACTTCCTGTTATGGTTACTGTACTGGTTACTCCCCAAAAGAATCTGGATTGTGGTGAGGGAACAGAGAAAAAAGCTCATTTCGGACCTGCACTTACGAAGGGGGTAGGCAGTTGTTTATCAGGGAGTAAACCGTCTGAGAATAAAAACAGCTGGAACTTGTTAAGGTAATTACAAAGGGGAAAGGATAATGTACTGGGAACTCCTCAGAAGAATCTGATTTGTGGTGAGGGGAGAGAGATAAAAGCTCATTTAGGAACGACATGAACGTGCTGCATAGGTAGCTGTTTATCAGTAAATATCTCCACTGAGATTAAGAAAAGCAGTAGCTTAATAAATTAAGTACTTCCTGGTATGGTTACTGTTCTGGTAACTCCCCAAAATAATCTGGATTGTGATGAGGGAACAGAGAAAAAATCTCATTTAAGACCTGCACTTACGAAGGGGGTAGGCAGCTGTATTTCAGGGAGTAAACCTTCTGAGAATAAAAACATCTGGAGCTTGTTAAAGTAATTACACAGGGAAAAGGATAATGTACTGGGAACTAATCAGAAGAATCTGATTTGTGGTGAGGGGAGAGAGATAAAAGCACATTTAGGAACGACATGAATATGCTGCGTAGGTAGCTGTTTATCAGTAAATATCTCCACTGAGATTAAGAAAAGCAGTAGCTTAATGAATTAAGTACTTCCCGGTACGGTTACTGTACTGGTAACTCCCCAAAAGAATCTGGATTGTGGTGAGGGAACAGAGAAAAAAGCTCATTTAGGACCTGCACTTATGAAGGGGGTAGGCCTCAGTTTATCAGGGAGTAATCCTTCTGAGAATAAAAACAGCTGGAGCTTGTTAAGGTAATTACACAGGGGAAAGGACAATGTACTGGGAAATCCTCAGAAGAATCTGATTTGTGGTGAGGGGAGAGAGATAAAAGCTCATTTATGACCTGCACTTACGAAGGGGGTAGGCAGCTGTATATCAGGGAGTAAACCTTCTGAGAATAAAAACAGCTGGAGCTTGTTAAGGTAATTACACAGGGGAAAGGATAATGTACAGGGAACTCCTCAGAAGAATCTGATTTGTGGTGAGGGGAGAGAGATAAAAGCTCATATAGGAACGACATGAACATGCTGCGTAGGTAGCTGTTTTTCAGTAAATATCTCCACTGAGATTAAGAAAAGCAGTAGCTTAATAAATTAAGTACTTCCTGGTATGGTTACTGTACTGGTAACTCCCCAAAAGAATCTGGATTGTGGTGAGGGAACAGAGAAAAAAGCTCATTTAGGACGTGCACTAACGAAGGGGGTAGGCAGCTGTATATCAGGGAGTAAACCTTCTGAGATTAAAAACAGCTGGAGTTTGTTAAGGTAATTACACAGGGGAAAGGATAATGTACTGGGAACTCGTCAGAAGAATCTGATTTGTGGTGAGGGGAGAGAGATAAAAGCTCATGTAGGAACGACATGAACATGCTGCTTAGGTAGCTGTTTATCAGTAAATATCTCCACTGAGATTAAGAAAAGCAGTAGCTTAATAAATTAAGTACTTCCGGGAATGTTTACTATACTGGTAACTCCCCAAAAGAATCTGGATTGTGGTGAAGGAACAGAGAAAAAAGCTCATTTAGGATGTGCACTTACGAAGGGGGTAGGCAGCTGTACATCAGGGAGTAACCCTTCTGAGAATAAAAACAGCTGGAGCTTGTTAAGGTAATTACACAGGGGAAAGGATAATGTACTGGGAACTCCTCAGAAGAATCTGATTTGTGGTGAGGGGAGAGAGATAAAAGCTCATTTAGGAACGACATTAACATGCTGCGTAGGTAGCTGTTTATCAGTAAATATCTCCACTGAGATTAAGAAAAGCAGTAGCTTAATGAATTAAGTACTTCCTGGTATGGTTACTGTACTGGAAACTCCCCAAAAGAATCTGGATTGTGGTGAGGGAACAGAGAAAAAAGCTCATTTATGACCTGCACTTACGAAGGGGGTAGGCAGCTGTATATCAGGGAGTAAACCTTCTGAGAATAAAAACAGCTGGAGCTTGTTAATTAAATACACAGGGGAAAGGATAATGTACTGGGAACTCCTCAGAATAATCTGATTTGTGGTGAGGGGAGAGAAATAAAAGCTCATTTCGGAACGACATGAACATGCTGCGTAGGTAGCTGTTTATCAGTAAATATCTCCACTGAGATTAAGAAAAGCAGTAGCTTAATAAATTAAGTACTTCCTGGTATGGTTACTGTACTGGTACCTCCCCAATTGAATATGGATTGTGGTGAGGGAACAGAGAAAAAAGCTCATTTAGGACCTGCACTTACGAAGGGGGTAGGCAGCTGTATATCAGGGAGTAAACCTTCTGAGAATAAAAACAGCTGGAGCTTGTTAAGGTAATTACACAGGGGAAAGGAAAATGTACTGGGAACTCTTCAGAAGAACCTGATTTGTGCTAAGGGGAGAGAGATAAAAGCTCATTTAGGAACGACATGAACATGCTGCGTACGTAGCTGATTATCAGTAAATATCTCCACTGAGATTAAGGAAAGCAGTAGCTTAACAAATTAAGTACTTCCTGGAATGGTTACTGTACTGGTACCTCCCCAATAGAATCTGGATTGTGGTGAGGGAACAGAGAAAAAAGCTCATTTTCGACCTGCACTTACGAAGGGGTTAGGCAGCTCTATATCAGGGAGTAAACCTTCTGAGAATAAGAACAGCTGGAGCTTGTTAAGGTAATTACACAGTGGAAAGGATAATGTACTGGGAACTCCTCAGAAGAATCTGATTTGTCGTGAGGGGAGAGAGATAAAAGCTCATTTAAGAACGACATGAATATGCTGCGTAGGTAGCTGTTTATCAGTAAATATCTCCACTGAGATTAAGAAAAGCAGTAGCTTAATGAATTAAGTACTTCCCGGTACGGTTACTGTACTGGTAACTCCCCAAAAGAATCTGGATTGTGGTGAGGGAACAGAGAAAAAAGCTCATTTAGGACCTGCACTTACGGAGGGGGTAGTCAGCTGTATATCAGGGAGTAAACCTTCTGAGAATAAAAACAGCTGGAGCTTGTTAAGGTAATTACACAGGGGAAAGGATAATGTACAGGGAATTCCTCAGAAGAATCTGATTTGTGGTGAGGGGAGAGATAAAAGCTCATTTAGGATCGACATGAACATGCTGCGTAGGTAGCTGTTTATCAGTAAATATCTCCACTGAGATTAAGAAAAGCTGTACTTAATAAATTAAGTACTTCCTGGTATGGTTACTCTACTGGTAACTCCCCAAAAGAATCTGGATTGTGGTGAGGGAACAGAGAAAAAAGCTCATTTAGGACCTGCACTTACGAAGGGGGTAGGCAGCTGTATATCAGGGAGTAAACCTTCTGAGAATAAAAACAGCTGGAGCTTGTTAAGGTAATTACACAGGGGAAAGGATAATGTACTGGGAACTCCACAGAAGAATCTGATTTGTGGTGAGGGGAGAGAGATAAAAGCTCATTTAGGAACGACATGAATATGCTGCGTAGGTAGCTGTTTATCAGTAAATATCTCCACTGAGATTAAGAAAAGCAGTAGCTTAATGAATTAAGTACTTCCCGGTATGGTTACTGTACTGGTAACTCCCCAAAAGAATCTGGATTGTGGTGAGGGAACAGAGAAAAAAGCTCATTTAGGACCTGCACTTACGGAGGGGGTAGGCAGCTGTATATCAGGGAGTAAACCTTCTGAGAATAAAAACAGCTGGAGCTTGTTAAGGTAATTACACAGGGGAAAGGATAATGTACTGGGAATTCCTCAGAAGAATCTGATTTGTGGTGAGGGGAGAGATAAAAGCTCATTTAGGAACGACATGAACATGCTACGTAGGTAGCTGTTTATCAGTAAATATCTCCACTGAGATTAAGAAAAGCTGTAGCTTAATAAATTAAGTACTTCCTGGTATGGTTACTGTACTGGTAACTCCCCAAAAGAATCTGGATTGTGGTGAGGGAACAGAGAAAAAAGGTCATTTAGGACCTGCACTTACGAAGGGGATAGGCCGAAGTATATCAGGGAGTAAACCTTCTGAGAATAAAAACAGCTGGAGCTTGTTAAAGTAATTACACAGGGGAAAGGATAATGTACTGGGAACTCCTCAGAAGAATCTGATTTGTGGTGAGGGGAGAGAGATAAAAGCTCATTTAGGAATGACATGTACATGCTGCGTATGTAGATGTTTATAAGTAAATATCTCCACTGAGATTAAGAAAAGCAGTAGCTTAATAAATTAAGTACTTCCTGTTATGGGTACTGTACTGGTTACTCCCCAAAAGAATCTGGATTGTGATGAGGGAACAGAGAAAAAAGCTCATTTAGGACCTGCGCTTACGAAGGGGGTAGGCAGTTGTATATCAGGGAGTAAACCGTCTGAGAATAAAAACAGCTGGAGCTTGTTAAGGTAATTACAAAGGGGAAAGGATAATGTACTGGGAACTCCTCAGAAGAATCCGATTTGTGGTGAGGGGAGAGAGATAAAAGCTCATTTAAGAACGACATGAACATGCTGCGTAGGTAGCTGTTTATCAGTAAATATCTCCACTGAGATTAAGAAAAGCAGTAGCTTAATGAATTAAGTACTTCCTGGTATGGTTACTGTACTGGTAACTCCCCAAAAGAATCCCGATTGTGGTGAGGGAACAGAGAAAAAATCTCATTTAGGACCTGCACTTACGAAGGGGGTAGGCAGCTGTATATCAGGGAGTAAACCATCTGAGAATGAAAACAGCTGGAGCTTGTTAAGGTAATTACACAGGGAAAGGATAATGTACTGGGAACTCCTCAGAAGAATCTGATTTGTGGTGAGGGGAGAGAGATCAAAGCTCCTTTAGGAACGACATGTACATGCTGCGTACGTAGATGTTTATAAGTAAATATCTCCACTGAGATTAAGAAAAGCAGTAGCTTAATAAATTAAGTACTTCCTGTTATGGTTACTGTACTGGTTACTCCCCAAAAGAATCTGGATTGTGGTGAGGGAACAGAGAAAAAAGCTCATTTCGGACCTGCACTTACGAAGGGGGTAGGCAGTTGTATATCAGGGAGTAAACCGTCTGAGAATAAAAACAACTGGAACTTGTTAAGGTAATTACAAAGGGGAAAGGATAATGTACTGGGAACTCCTCAGAAGAATCTGATTTGGGGTGAGGGGAGAGAGATAAAAGCTCATTTAGGAACGACATGAACGTGCTGCATAGGTAGCTGTTTATCAGTAAATATCTCCACTGAGATTAAGAAAAGCAGTAGCTTAATAAATTAAGTACTTCCTGGTATGGTTACTGTTCTGGTAACTCCCCAAAAGAATCTGGATTGTGATGAGGGAACAGAGAAAAAAGCTCATTTAAGACCTGCACTTACGAAGGGGGTAGGCAGCTGTATTTCAGGGAGTAAACCTTCTGAGAATAAAAACAGCTGGAGCTTGTTAAGGTAATTACACAGGGGAAAGGATAATGTACTGGGAACTAATCAGAAGAATCTGATTTGTGGTGAGGGGAGAGAGATAAAAGCACATTTAGGAACGACATGAATATGCTGCGTACGTAGCTGTTTATCAGTAAATATCTCCACTGAGATTAAGAAAAGCAGTAGCTTAATGAATTAAGTACTTCCCGGTACGGTTACTGTACTGGTAACTCCCCAAAAGAATCTGGATTGTGGTGAGGGAACAGAGAAAAAAGCTCATTTAGGACCTGCACTTATGAAGGGGGTAGGCCTCAGTATATCAGGGAGTAAACCTTCTGAGAATAAAAACAGCTGGAGCTTGTTAAGGTAATTACACAGGGGAAAGGATAATGTACTGGGAATTCCACAAAAGAATCTGATTTGTGGTGAGGGGAGAGAGATAAAAGCTCATTTAGGAACGACATGAACCTGCTGCGTCGGTAGCTGTTTATCAGTAAATATCTCCACTGAGATTTGAAAAGCAGTAGCTTAATGAATTAAGTACTTCCTGGTATGGTTACTGTACTGGTAACTCCCCAAAAGAATCTGGATTGTGGTGAGTGAACAGAGAAAAAATCTCATTTAGGACCTGCACTTACGAAGGGGGTAGGCAGCTGTATATCAGGGAGTAAACCTTCTGAGAATAAAAACAGCTGGAGCTTGTTAAGGTAATTAAACAGGGGAAAGGAAAATGTACTGGGAACTCCTCAGAAGAATCTGATTTGTGGTGAGGGGAGAGAGATCAAAGCTCATTTAGGAACGACATGTACATGCTGCGTAGGTAGCTGTTTATAAGTAAATATCTCCACTGAGATTAAGTAAAGCAGTAGCTTAATAAATTAAGTACTTCCTGGTATGGTTACTGTACTGGTAATTCCCCAAAAGAATCTGGATTGTGGTGAGGGAACAGAGAAAAAACCTAATTTAGGACCTGCACTTACGAAGGGGGTAGGCAGCTGTATATCAGGGAGTAAACCTTCTGAGAATAAAAACAGCTGGAGCTTGTTAAGGTATTTACACAGAGGAAAGTATAATGTACTGGGAACTCCTCAGAAGAATCTGATTTGTGGTGAGGGGAGAGAGATAAAAGCTCATATAGGAACGACATGAACATGCTGCGTAGGTAGCTGTTTATCAGTAAATATCTCCACTGAGATTAAGAAAAGCAGTAGCTTAATGAATTAAGTACTTCCTGGTATGGTTACTGTACTGGTAATTCCCCAAAAGAATCTGGATTGTGGTGAGGGAACAGAGAAAAAAGCTCATTTAGCACCTGCACTTACGAAGGGGGTAGGCAGTTGTATATCAGGGAGTAAACCTTCTGAGAATAAAAACAGCTGGAGCTTGTTAAGGTAATTACAAAGGGGAAAGGTTAATGTACTGGGAACTCCTCAGAAGAATCTGATTTGTGGTGAGGGGAGAGAGATAAAAGCTCATTTAGGAACGACATGAACATGCTGCGTAGGTAGCTGTTTATCAGTAAATATCTCCACTGAGATTAAGAAAAGCAGTATCTTAATAAATTAAGTACTTCCTGGTATGGTTACTGTTCTGGTAACTCCCCAAAAGAATCTGGATTGTGATGAGGGAACAGAGAAAAAAGCTCATTTGAGACCTGCACTTACGAAGGGGGTAGGCAGCTGTATATCAGGGAGTAAACCTTCTGAGAATAAAAACAGCTGGAGCTTGTTAAGGTAATTACACAGGGGAAAGGATAATGTACTGGGAACTCCTCAGAAGAATCTGATTTGTGGTGAGGGGAGAGAGATAAAAGCTCATTTAGGAACGACATGAACGTGCTGCATAGGTAGCTGTTTATCAGTAAATATCTCCACTGAGATTAAGAAAAGCAGTAGCTTAATAAATTAAGTACTTCCTGGTATGGTTACTGTTCTGGTAACTCCCCCAAAGAATCTGGATTGTGATGAGGGAACAGAGAAAAAAACTCATATAAGATCTGCACTTACGAAGGGGGTAGGCAGCTGTATTTCAAGGAGTAAACCTTCTGAGAATAAAAACAGCTGGAGCTTGTTAAGGTAATTACACAGGGGAAAGGATAATGTACTGGGAACTAATCAGAAGAATCTGATTTGTGTTGAGGGGAGAGAGATAAAAGCTCATTTAGGAACGACATGAATATGCTGCGTAGGTAGCTGTTTATCAGTAAATATCTCCACTGAGATTAAGAAAAGCAGTAGCATAATGAATTAAGTACTTCCCGGTACGGTTACTGTACTGGTCACTCCCCAAAAGAATCTGGATTTTGGTGAGGGAACAGAGAAAAAAGCTCATTTAGGACTTGCACTTACGGAGGGGGTAGGCAGCTGTATATCAGGGAGTAAACCTTCTGAGAATAAAAACAGCTGGAGCTTGTTAAGGTAATTACACAGGGGAAAGGATAATGTACTGGGAATTCCTCAGAAGAATCTGATTTGTGGTGAGGGGAGAGATAAATCTCATTTAGGAACGACATGAACATGCTGCGTAGGTAGCTGTTTATCAGTAAATATCTCCACTGAGATTAAGAAAAGCAGTAGCTTAATGAATTAAGTACTTCCTGGTATGGTTACTGTACTGGTAACTCCCCAAAAGAATCTGGATTGTGGTGAGGGAACAGAGAAAAAAGCTCATTTAGGACCTGCACTTACGAAGGGGGTAGGCAGTTGTATATCAGGGAGTAAACCTTCTGAGAATAAAAACAGCTGGAGCTTGTTAAGGTAATTACAAAGGGGAAAGGTTAATGTACTGGGAACTCCTCAGAAGAATCTGATTTGTGGTGAGGGGAGAGAGATAAAAGCTCATTTAGGAACGACATGAACGTGCTGCATAGGTAGCTGTTTATCAGTAAATATCTCCACTGAGATTAAGAAAAGCAGTATCTTAATAAATTAATTACTTCCTGGTATGGTTACTGTTCTGGTAACTCCTCAAAAGAATCTGGAATGTGATGAGGGAACAGAGAAAAAAGCTCATTTAAGACCTGCACTTACGAAGGGGGTAGGCAGCTGTATATCAGGGAGTAAACCTTCTGAGAATAAAAACAGCTGGAGCTTGTTAAGGTAATTACACAGGGGAAAGAATAATGTACTGGGAACTAATCAGAAGAATCTGATTTGTGGTGAGGGGAGAGAGATAAAAGCTCATTTATGAACGACATGAATATGCTGCGTAGGTAGCTGTTTATCAGTAAATATCTCCACTGAGATTAAGAAAAGCAGTACCTTAATGAATTAAGTACTTCCCGGTACGGTTACTGTACTGGTCACTCCCCAATAGAATCTGGATTTTGGTGAGGGAACAGAGAAAAAAGCTCATTTAGGACCTGCACTTACGGAGGGGGTAGGCAGCTGTATATCAGGGAGTAAACCTTCTGAGAATAAAAACAGCTGGAGCTTGTTAAGGTAATTACACAGGGGAAAGGATAATGTACTGGGAATTCCTCAGAAGAATCTGATTTGTGGTGAGGGGAGAGATAAAAGCTCATTTAGGAACGACATGAACATGCTGCGTAGGTAGCTGTTTATCAGTAAATATCTCCACTGAGATTAAGAAAAGCTGTAGCTTAATAAATTAAGTACTTCCTGGTATTGTTACTGTACTGGTAACTCCCCAAAAGAATCTGGATTGTGGTGAGGGAACAGAGAAAAAAGCTCATTTAGGACCTGCACTTACGAAGGGGGTAGGCCGCAGTATATCAGGGAGTAAACCTTCTGAGAATAAAAACAGCTGGAGCTTGTTAAGGTAATTACACAGGGGAAAGGATAATGTACTGGGAACTCCACAGAAGAATCTGATTTGTGGTGAGGGGAGAGAGATAAAAGCTCATTTAGGAACGACATGAACATGCTGCGTAGGTAGCTGTTTATCAGTAAATATCTCCACTGAGATTAAGAAAAGCAGTAGCTTAATGAATTAAGTACTTCCTGGTATGGTTACTGTACTGGTAACTCCCCAAAAGAATCTGGATTGTGGTGAGGGAACAGAGAAAAAAGCTCATTTAGGACCTGCACTTACGAAGGGGGTAGGCAGTTGTATATCAGGGAGTAAACCTTCGGAGAATAAAAACAGCTGGAGCTTGTTAAGGTAATTACAAAGGGGAAAGGTTAATGTACTGGGAACTCCTCAGAAGAATCTGATTTGTGGTGAGGGGAGAGAGATAAAAGCTCATTTAGGAACGACATGAACGTGCTGCATAGGTAGCTGTTTATCAGTAAATATCTCCACTGAGATTAAGAAAAGCAGTATCTTAATAAATTAATTACTTCCTGGTATGGTTACTGTTCTGGTAACTCCTCAAAAGAATCTGGATTGTGATGAGGGAACAGAGAAAAAAGCTCATTTAAGACCTGCACTTACGAAGGGGGTAGGCAGCTGTATATCAGGGAGTAAACCTTCTGAGAATAAAAACAGCTGGAGCTTGTTAAGGTAATTACACAGGGGAAAGGATAATGTACTGGGAACTAATCAGAAGAATCTGATTTGTGGTGAGGGGAGAGATAAAAGCTCATTTAGGAACGACATGAACATGCTGCGTAGGTAGCTGTTTATCAGTAAATATCTCCACTGAGATTAAGAAAAGCAGTACCTTAATGAATTAAGTACTTCCCGGTACGGTTACTGTACTGGTCATTCCCCAATAGAATCTGGATTTTGGTGAGGGAACAGAGAAAAAAGCTCATTTAGGACCTGCACTTACGGAGGGGGTAGGCAGCTGTATATCAGGGAGTAAACCTTCTGAGAATAAAAACAGCTGGAGCTTGTTAAGGTAATTACACAGGGGAAAGGATAATGTACTGGGAATTCCTCAGAAGAATCTGATTTGTGGTGAGGGGAGAGATAAAAGCTCATTTAGGAACGACATGAACATGCTGCGTAGGTAGCTGTTTATCAGTAAATATCTCCACTGAGATTAAGAAAAGCTGTAGCTTAATAAATTAAGTACTTCCTGGTATTGTTACTGTACTGGTAACTCCCCAAAAGAATCTGGATTGTGGTGAGGGAACAGAGAAAAAAGCTCATTTAGGACCTGCACTTACGAAGGGGGTAGGCCGCAGTATATCAGGGAGTAAACCTTCTGAGAATAAAAACAGCTGGAGCTTGTTAAGGTAATTACACAGGGGAAAGGATAATGTACTGGGAACTCCACAGAAGAATCTGATTTGTGGTGAGGGGAGAGAGATAAAAGCTCATTTAGGAACGACATGAACATGCTGCGTAGGTAGCTGTTTATCAGTAAATATCTCCACTGAGATTTAGAAAAGCAGTAGCTTAATGAATTAAGTACTTCCTGGTATGGTTACTGTACTGGTAACTACCCAAAAGAATCTGGATTGTGGTGAGTGAACAGAGAAAAAATCTCATTTATTACCTGCACTTACGAAGGGGGTAGGCAGCTGTATATCAGGGAGTAAACCTTCTGAAAATAAAAACAGCTGGAGCTTGTTAAGGTAATTACACAGGGGAAAGCATAATGTACTGGGAACTCCTCAGAAGAATCTGATTTGTGGTGAGGGGAGAGAGATAAAAGCTCATTTAGGAACGACATGAACATGCTGCGTAGGTAGCTGTTTATCAGTAAATATCTCCACTGAGATTAAGAAAAGCAGTAGCTTAATAAATTAAGTACTTCCTGGTATGGTTACTGTTCTGGTAACTCCCCAAAAGAATCTGGATTGTGATGAGGGAACAGAGAAAAAAGCTCATTTAAGACCTGCACTTACGAAGGGGGTAGGCAGCTGTATATCAGGGAGTAAACCTTCTGAGAATAAAAACAGCTGGAGCTTGTTAAGGTAATTACAAAGGGGAAAGGATAATGTACTGGGAACTCCTCAGAAGAATCTGATTTGTGGTGATGGGAGAGAGATAAAAGCTCATTTAGGAACGACATGAACATGCTCCGTAGGTAGCTGTTTATTAGTAAATATATCCACTGAGATTAAGAAAAGCAGTCGCTTAATAAATTAAGTACTTCCTGGTATGGTTACTGTACTGGTAACTCCACAAAAGAATGTGGATTGTGGGGAGGGAACAGAGAAAAAAGCTCATTTAGGACCTGCACTTACGAAGGGGGTAGGCAGCTGTATATCAGGGAGTAAATCTTTTGAGAATAAAAACCGCTGGAATTTGTTAAGGTAATTACACAGGGGAAAGGATAATGTACTGGGAACTCCTCAGAAGAATCTGATTTGTGGTGAGGGGAGAGAGATAAAAGCTTATTTAGGAACGACATGAACATGCTGCGTAGGTAGCTGTTTATCAGTAAATATCTCCACTGAGATTAAGAAAAGCAGTAGCTTAATAAATTAAGTACTTCCTGGTATGTTTACTGTACTGGTAACTCCCCAAAAGAATCTGGATTGTGGTGAGAGAACAGAAAAAAAAGCTCATTTAGGACCTGCACTTACGAAGGGGGTAGGCAGCTGTATATCAGGGAGTAATCCTTCTGAGAATAAAAACAGCTGGATCTTGTTAAGGTAATTACACAGGGGAAAGGACAATGTACTGGGAAATCCTCAGAAGAATCTGATTTGTGGTGAGGGGAGAGAGATAAAAGCTCATTTATGACCTGCACTTACGAAGGGGGTAGGCAGCTGTATATCAGGGAGTAAACCTTCTGAGAATAAAAACAGCTGGAGCTTGTTAAGGTAATTACACAGGGGAAAGGATAATGTACTGGGAACTCCTCAGAAGAATCTGATTTGTGGTGAGGGGAGAGAGATAAAAGCTCATTTAGGAACGACATGAACATGCTGCGTAGGTAGCTGTTTATCAGTAAATAAAACCACTGAGATTAAGAAAATCAGTAGCTTAATAAATAAAGTACTTCCTGGTATGGTTACTGTACTGGTAATTCCCCAAAAGAATCTGGATTGTGGTGAGGGAACAGAGAAAAAAGCTCATTTAGGACCTGCACTTACAAAGGGGGTAGGCAGCTGTATATCAGGGAGTAAACCTTCTGAGAATAAAAACAGCTGGAGCTTTTTAAGGTAATTACACAGGGGAAAGGATAATGTACTGGGAACTCCTCACAAGAATCTGATTTGTGGTGATGGGAGAGAGATAAAAGCTCATTTAGAAACGACATGAACATGCTGTGTAGGTAGCTGTTTATCCGTATATATCTCCACTGAGATTAAGAAAAGCAGTAGCTTAATAAATTAAGTACTTCCTGGTATGGTTACTGTACTGGTAACTCCCCAAAAGAATCTGGATTGTCGTGAGGGAACAGAGAAAAAAGCTCATTTAGGACCTGCACTTACGAAGGGGGTAGGCAGCTGTATATCAGGGAGTAAACCTTCTGAGAATAAAAACAGCTGGAGCTTGTTAAGGTAATTACACAGGGGAAAGGATAATGTACTGGGAACTCCTCAGAAGAATCTGATTTGTGGTGAGGGGAGAGAGATAAAAGCTCATTTAGGAACGACATGAACATGCTGCGTAGGTAGCTGTCTGTCAGTAAATATCTACACTGAGATTAAGAAAAGCAGTAGCTTAATAAATTGAGTACTTCCTGGTATGGTTACTGTACTGGTAACTGCCCAAAAGTATCTGGATTGTGGTGAGGGAACAGAGAAAAAAGCTCATTTAGGACCTGCACTTACTAATGGGGTAGGCAGCTGTATATCAGGGAGTAAACCTTCTGAGAATAAAAACAGCTGGAGCTTGTTAAGGTAATTACACAGGGGAAAGGATAATGTACTGGGAACTCCTCAGAAGAATTTGAATTGTGGTGAGGGGAGACAGATAAAAGCTCATTTAGGAACGACATGAACATGCTGCGTAGGTAGCTCTTTATCAGTAAATATCTCCACTGAGATTAAGAAAAGCAGTAGCTTAATAAATTAAGTACTTCCTGGTATGGTTACTATAATGGTAACAACCCAAAAGAATCTGGATTGTGGTGAGGGAATAGATACAAAAGCTCATTTAGGACCTGCACTTACGAAGGGGGTAGGCAGCTGTATATCAGGGAGTAAAACTTCTGAGAATAAAAACAGCTGGAGCTTGTTAAGGTAATTACACAGGGGAAAGGATAATGTACTGGGAACTCCTCAGAAGAATCTGATTTGTGGTGAGGGGAGAGAGATAAAAGCTCATTTAGGAACGATATGAACATGCTGCGTACGTAGCTGTTTATCAGTAAATATCTCCACTGAGATTAAGAAAAGCAGTAGCTTAATAAATTAAGTACTTCCTGGTATGGTTACTGTACTGGTAACTCCCCAAAAGAATCTGGATTGTGGTGAGGGAACAGAGAATAAAGCTCATTTAGGACCTGCACTTACGAAGGGGGTAGGCAGCAGCATATCAGGGATTAAACCTTCTGAGAATAAAAACAGCTGGAGCTTGTTAAGGTAATTACACAGGGGAAAGGATAATGTACTGGGAACTCCTCAGAAGAATCTGATTTGTGGTGAGGGGAGAGAAATAAAAGCTCATTTAGGAACGACATGAACCTGCTGCGTACGTAGCTGTTTATCATTAAATATTTCTACTGAGATTAAGACAAGCAGTAGCTTAATAAATTAAGTACTTCCTGGTATGGTTACTGTACTGGTAACTGCCCAAAAGCATCTGGATTGTGGTGAGGGAACAGAGAAAAAAGCTCATTTAGGACCTGCACTTACTAATGGGGTAGGCAGCTGTATATCAGGGAGTAAACCTTCTGAGAATAAAAACAGCTGGAGCTTGTTAAGGTAATTACACAGGGGAAAGGATAATGTACTGGGAACTCCTCAGAAGAATTTGAATTGTGGTGAGGGGAGACAGATAAAAGCTCATTTAGGAACGACATGAACATGCTGCGTTGGTAGCTGTTTATCAGTAAATATCTCCACTGAGATTAAGAAAAGCAGTAGCTTAATAAATTAAGTACTTCCTGGTATGGTTACTGTACTGGTAACAACCCAAAAGAATCTGGATTGTGGTGAGGGAATAGAGATAAAAGCTCGTTTAGGACCTGCACTTACGAAGGGGGTAGGCAGCTGTATATCAGGGAGTAAACCTTCTGAGAGTAAAAACAGCTGGAGCTTGTTAAGGTAATTACACAGGGGAAAGGATAATGTACTGGGAACTCCTCAGAAGAATCTGATTTGTGGTGAGGGGAGAGAAATAAAAGCTCATTTAGGAACGACATGAACCTGCTGCGTACGTAGCTGTTTATCATTAAATATTTCCACTGAGATTAAGACAAGCAGTAGCTTAGTAAATTAAGTACTTCCTGGTATGGTTACTGTACTGGTAACTCCCCAAAAGAATCTGGATTGTGGTGAGGGAACAGAGAAAAAAGCTCATTTAGGACCTGCACTTACGAAGGGGGTAGGCAGCTGTATATCAGGGAGTAAACCTTCTGAGAATAAAAACAGCTGGAGCTTGTTAAGGTAATTACACAGGGGAAAGGATAATGTACTGGGAACTCCTCAGAAGAATCTGATTTGTGGTGAGGGGATGTTGGGAGCCGAGCTAGCAGCTAAGCTCATCCTGACCTCTGGCTGTGCTGTTATCACAAGGAATGTGGTAAGATTTGGCTTAATTGACAGCCAGCACTTACCAAGATGTTTTACTGTGTCCATAGGCGCCTGGTTTATGTTTACCATTCAGCCTTGTCTTGTTTTATTGCCTCCTGTTATTTACCGACCCAAAAGCTTTCTTATTTTCTTAAACTTTGGTAACCCTATGCCTTTCCCTGGTTCCCAAACTGCATAAAAGCTGGATGTTAAGAATAAACGGGGCTGCAGTCTTGAGTTTCAATCTCAAGGTGCAGACCTCCCGTACCCCATCTTTGTCTCTTGTCTTTTTTCTCTTGCCTTATTTTTCCTTTTCCGTATCCCTGCCGCCCCTCAGTCAGGATTTCTGTTCCCCTGCTGGCTGGCCCGGCAGGTTTGGCGCCTGGAACAGGGACTTGAAGGCCTGGGATCGACGGCAGGTGACCCCCGCTCAGGTAAGGACGTCCGAATGCTTGGGAAGGAGAGCGGGAGGAGAGTGTATCGTCGGGAGTAATAAATTATGGGACAAGGTAATAGCCGCATGCTATACATGCAGGCCCCCAAAGGCATGCTTAATGCCCGGGCAGTGAAAGTTGGCCAATGTAACTTAGAACGTTTCTTTTATTTTATTGAGAAAGCATGCCCCCAGTTCCTGGAGGAAGGAACCAATAACTTAGAAACTTGCTAGGAAAAAAAAAAAAAAAAAGGGAACATTATGATGCAACTGGCCCTGAGAAGACCTCAGTGGATGCTATTATTCTTTGGTTTCTGGTCCGAGATTGCTTAGATCTTAGCCATGAATAGATTAAATTCGATCAGTCGATTGGAGAAACTGAACAGGGACCTGATGAGTGTTGCCCAGCTCCGGGAGCGTATGCTGCTGCCTGGGAAGAGCTGAGAAAATTAACAAGACCTGAACCCACTGAGCTAGACATTAAGGAAGACTCAGATGGCTCAGACTCTGAGGAGAAATTATTCAATAAGCCTATTAAAGATAGATTGACCTATGTTGAGACTATGTTAAAAATCAGTTATAGCTCTGTTGTCACAGCTTCATCCAGAACAACAAACTCCTTTAAAGGGAGTCCTGGCAGACTTACAGCTCTCCTAGGTACAGGCTGCTAGCAGGGGGAAGGGACCTGAGGCTAGGGAAATGCTAACACCACCGAGGTAACTTCTCCTGACCCAGCGCTCTATTTCCATCCACCAGGACAGATTTGAAACCCCAACCAGGGTGAGTGACCATTAGCCTGGAGCTTACATTTTTCCATAAATCCACTGGGCTAGGTCAAGGAAATCAGCAATTGTGGGTGTTTGGAGATAACTGATCTCTAGTTCAGCTCAGCTGGTTGCTCGTCAAGTCTAAATTGTTTCAGGAAAGCTGCTCAAGTTTGAGCCCAATCTTATATATTTGGAATATTTTGCAGGACTTACCTAACTTCTATGAGCGCTCAGGCAGATGAAGTTCTCTCTGTCTCTTTTCCTGCCTCCCTCTAAACTCTGCCTGCCTGCCTGTGACATAGGATGGGTATCGATATTTGTTTAATATCTGCTTTAAAAGACTCAAAGAAAGGCTTTCTATTCTTGTTAGTGATGTTTAAGTTTTCGAGACTCAGTTAAATTCTGCTTGTTTGGCTAAATCATAAACTTTCTCTAGCATTGAGTACATGGTAGACAATAGGACTGGTTGGAGTGAAAGCCTGCCCATCCCCCAGGTGACAAGCATGCCAAATTCCTGGAGGCTGGGCAGGGACTTGGAGTCCTGTGACCTTGCATGTCAAAGGTGCCTTACAATTCAAATGCTGGAAGATGAAGGTGTCTTACTGTGAGCTCACTGTCTGTGTTCATGTCCTGTCTCCTATAAGCTCCCCTTGGGAGCTAAACTGGTTTCTCAAAATGTGGCTTTTCAGATGATCTGAAAATTTTGGTTTGCTGAAAAGGCTTTTTTTTGTTTACTATCTAACCACGTGGTTCTAGAATATAGGCAAAATAATATCATTTGCCACTGGAATTCCAGAAAAACTTACATGGCCAATTAAAGAACAATTCTAAGCGCGCCCCAAAACGTGTGCACATTGTCTGTATGTGTATGTGTGTCTATGTCTATGTCTATGTGTTGGTAAAACTTAAAAACAAAACAAAAAACAGGTTTTAAGCCCAAACTGATATGTTTGGGAGCAAACAAATGTGTCTAAGAAAAACTCCAAAAGGTTTTAATATACAGCACGTGATATAAGTACAATGATGTACAACCAGTGTGTTATTCTTTATGTCTATCTATGCTAAGAGTCAAGTGTACATCTAATCCTGACAATTCTTTGGTATACACTAAGATTTTGCTTCTCCATTTTTTTTTCTTTTTTCGCTGTGCTCTCATAAACTCTTTAAGATCAAGGGACCAGAGTCATTTTGAAATAACTGCACAGGTGTGACTATTAACCTAAATTTTCTGGAGCCAAAATTAACATCTTGCTTTATAGGATACAGGTTGACATGTGTGCTATCTGAGTGGACCGTGGCAGTCTATGGCTACAGAAAGCTGCTTCCACAGTAGGCTCCCAAACTGGGAGTTGTTTGTGACTCAGAAACTGCCCTGGCTGCTACAGAGAGCAGACTTGGTTGGCCCTCAATCTGTGTGGATTTTGTGACTAGAAAGATGGTTAAAGGCCCAAGCCTTCTAAAATCTGTTTAAAAATGCCCTTAACCAGTCTGTGTAGAAATTTACAGGCAACAAGCAGGAAATGTGACAGCCTATCCAGGGAACTCTACTAAAGAATTATCCAGATGCAAACCATCTCTCCTGCTGGCCTGCTAATTTGGGATGGAAGACACAGCCACTTCAGATCCACTGAAGCTGAGACTTTTATTGTTATTCATTTGTTTTCTCTTTCACGTGCCAGTAAGGTAAGGTTAAATAATATGATTAGATTTAATGGCACATGGACCCCATTCAGTCTGCTGTTCTTTAACTGTTACAGCAAAACTCTGGCAACTACTTGGTGGTCAACTTACAGGTAAACTCTACTCCTTTTGTTCTCCTGTTGCTTTAATTGGAAATAAAAAGGGCTTTTATGGCTAAGACTCTTTGGATAGTTCAAAGCCAGCCCAGGCAGAGAAAAATAAAAATCCCTTTTGGTCATATTTTGGGTCCTTATTATTTTACTAGTCAGAAATTACAGGTTAAGACTTCTCATTTACATACTTTGTATGATTTTCAAAATTTCTGGGAGATATTAATTGGCTTCTCCCTTATCTTAAATTGTCCACAGCTGAATTAAAACCCTTATTTGATCTATTAAAGGGGGACCCTGACCCTACATCTCCCAGAGAAATGACAACTAAAGCAGCCAAAGCCTTGAGCATAGTAAATTCTGCCATTTCTTCCCAACATGTAAATTATAGATTACTCAGCCCCTTGGGAAGCTTATATTTTAACTACACCTCATTCTCCAACAGTGGTCCTCTGGCAGAAGGGACCCCTTTTGTGGCTTTCCTTGCCTGCTACTCCTTCAAAAATATTAATTCCTTATTATGAATTGGTAGCCACCTTAGTCCATATGTGCCGTGTGGAATCTTGTAAGTATCTTGGACGAGATCCACAGGTTATTTACATACCCTACACTTTGCAGCAGCAAGAATGGCTTTATATTCATTGTGATTCCTGGGCCATTGCTTGGGCCAATTTTGTGGGCATAATTTCACATCATTGTCCCTCCAACAAATTAATTCACTTTGCCTCTCCTTACCATTTAGGGAGGGCAATGCTATTACAGATGAGGCTACCCAAATTTTTCTTTCTCAAATTGACTTGGCAAAGCAATCACATGCTGCCCACCATCAAAACAGTCGTGCCTTACGTCAGCAATTTCATATTACTCGTGAGGCAGCTCGTCAAATTGTAAAAACTTGTCCCAACTGTGCTACCTTCCTGCCTGTGCCCTCCAATGGGATTAATCCTCGAGGCTTAGTGGCTAACCATGTGTGGCAAATGGATGTTACCCACGTCCCCTCTTTTGGATGGCTCTGCTTTGTCCATGTTACAATAGACACTTACTCTAATTTTATTATAGCTACTCCTCTTAGCGGGGAAGCTGGCAAACATTGTATCTCCCGTGCCTTATGCTGCTTTGCTACTATGGGACTTCCTAAACATATTAAAACTGATAATGGTCCGGGATATGTTGGACGAGCTTTTCAAACTTTTTACAAATCTTACCAAATTGTTCATTCTACAGGAATTCCCTATAGTCCTCATGGTCAAGGAGTTGTCAAACGGGCCAACAGTTTGTTAAAACATCAAATTTCTAAATTAAAAGGGGGGGGAACTATACCCCTTCTCTCCTGTTAATATACTTTCTCATGCTTTATTCGTACTAAATTTTTAAAATTTGGACTATATGGCCTTTCTGCAGCACAGCGGTTCTGGGAAAAGAGAGAGCAAAGCGCTTTTGCTCAAGTTAAGTGGAAAGATCCTTTAACAAGTGCTTGGCACGGGCACGATCCGGTATTGACATGGGGTCGAGGACATGTCTGTGTTTTTTCACAGGATGAAAATGATGCCCGCTGGCTACCTGAGTGTTGTGTTCGGATTGTGGAAACTCATCAGAACAGTACAAGCGCTGACCCACTGGGCTTACGTGTCAGATCCACCGATTGTGCACCCTGCGACCTGGGAGGGAGCTGAGGTGTTCGTCCATGTCAACAGATCAGCGTATGGTACAGCTCCAGACCCTTTTGTCCAACACGTTAAGATGGGAGATTTTGCAGCTTCTGGCATTGGAACCCCTTTATGCTTTACAACTGACTCCAACAGTTATATTCCAGGCTGTACTGTAATGCAATCCATAAATCATAGAATTTGGCCTGATAATAGTCAAGTATATAAGAATGACTTCATTGCCTACTGGGTTTCCTGTACATGCCAGTTCTACCTTGTCCTTCATGATACCTCGCTACATCAACTCCTCTCAAATTGTAGAATCCACAGGAGAACTGCACCCCATAAAGTGTAGCCATGATCACCCTTTTATAACCAATATTTCAGGAACTAATTCTCAGCTGATGGACTGGTCTGGAGCGAATCTCACCAACAAGTTCAACCCAGGTCTGTGGTGGATGAATGGACGCCCTCAACGCCATGTCTGGATGTTAGTGGCTGCCCTGAGCAATATCTCCTGGCCCACTTCTACTTCTTTAAAGAATATTATGAGTTGTGTAACACCCCCTTATGCTATTATGTATGGACCTTTTAATATTTCTATAGGAGCCATGTATTTCAATGTTACTTGCACTAACTGTTCTTTTACAAATTGCTTGTATAGTGGCCTTACTGATTCTGCAATTGTTATTAAGCAACCACCATTTGTTATGCTTCCTGTAAACTTATCTGAAGCTTGGTATGAAGAAACAGGTATTCAAGTGTTAAAACATTTAAAAGAACTTATGCGCCCTAGACGATTTGTAGGGCTACTAATAGCAGGCATTGTAGCCTTTATTTCCTTAGCTGCCTCTGCTGCAGCGGCCACTGTGGCTCTAACACAAAATGTGCAGACAGCTCACTATGTTAATCAGCTTGCTCATAATACCACGCCAAGCCCTGCACTTTCAAGGCAGGATTGATGATAAAGTAGAACAAAAATTAGAAGCATTGTATGAATCTGTGCTGTCACTGGGAGAACAAATTCGTGCCTTACAAACTTTGCAATGGGTGTGCTGTCATGCTGGGTTTGACTTTATTTGTGTGACCCTCCATAAGTATAATGGGTCGAGCTATTCTTGGGAACAAGTTGTAGCACATCTAAATGGTATTTGGCACCATAATAACTTGTCCTTAGGTCTCTTTCAACTCCATAGACAAATAGCCGGACTAGAACAAGCTCCGCCTTTGGACTCTAAAGTGGCAGAAACAGCAAAAGAACTGTTTGAACAACTTCAACAGTATGTCCCTTCCTCAACTAACGTTAAGGGGCCACTAATGACATTGCTCGGCCCAGGGATACTTTTGATGATGGCTTGCCTATGCCTTCCTTGCATTGTACGCATATTGCAAAACTCTTTCATGAGTTTAGCCAGCCAGCTGCATAAGGTCAACCTCCAAACAAATGAATTTCCCCCGAGAGGAACCGCAGCCAGAGACAGGTATGAGGCGGTGCCAGCCTAGACCGACCTAAGACAGGGCCTTCAGCACTGCTCTGAAGTTGTTCCCTAAGACGGGTAAGGCAGGATGGGGTACCAACCCCACCTAAGACAGGCGGGTTCGCTTCTTTTAATAAAAAGACGGGGGAACTGTTGGGAGCCGAGCTAGCAGCTAAGCTCATCCTGACCTCTGGCTGTGCTGTTATCACAAGGAATGTGGTAAGATTTGGCTTAATTGACAGCCAGCACTTACCAAGATGTTTTACTGTGTCCATAGGCGCCTGGTTTATGTTTACCATTCAGCCTTGTCTTGTTTTATTGCCTCCTGTTATTTACCGACCTAAAAGCTTTCTTATTTTCTTAAACTTTGGTAACCCTATGCCTTTCCCTGATTCCCAAACTGCATAAAAGCTGGATGTTAAGAATAAACGGGGCTGCAGTCTTGAGTTTCAATCTCAAGGTGCAGACCTCCCGTACCCCATCTTTGTCTCTTGTCTTTTTTCTCTTGCCTTATTTTTCCTTTTCCATATCCCTGCCGCCCCTCAGTCAGGATTTCTGTTCCCCTGCTGGCTGGCCCGGCAGGAGGGGAGAGAGATAAAAGCTCATTTAGGAACGACATGAACATGCTGCGTAGGTAGCTGTTTATCAGTAAATAAATCCACTGAGATTAAGAAAATCAGTAGCTTAATAAATAAAGTACTTCCTGGTATGGTTACTGTACTGGTAATTCCCCAAAAGAATCTGGATTGTGGTGAGGGAACAGAGAAAAAAGCTCATTTAGGACCTGCACTTACAAAGGGGATAGGCAGCTGTATATCAGGGAGTAAACCTTCTGAGAATAAAAACAGCTGGAGCTTGTTAAGGTAATTACACAGGGAAAGGATAATGTACTGGGAACTCCTCACAAGAATCTGATTTGTGGTGATGGGAGAGAGATAAAAGCTCATTTATGAACGACATGAACATGCTGTGTAGGTAGCTGTTTATCAGTAAATATCTCCACTGAGATTAAGAAAAGCAGTAGCTTAATAAATTAAGTACTGCCTGGTATGGTTACTGTACTGGTAACTCCCCAAAAGAATCTGGATTGTGGTGAGGGAACAGAGAAAAAAGCTCATTTAGGACCTGCACTTACGAAGGGGGTAGGCAGCTGTATATCAGGGAGTAAACATTCTGAGAATAAAAACAGCTGGAGCTTGTTAAGGTAATTACACAGGGGAAAGGATAATGTACTGGGAACTCCTCAGAAGAATCTGAATTGTGGTGAGGGGAGAGAGATAAAAGCTCATTTAAGAACGACATGAACATGCTGCGTAGGTAGCTGTTTATCAGTAAATATCTCCACTGAGATTAAGAAAAGCAGTAGCTTAATAAATTAAGTACTTCCTGGTATGGTTACTGTACTGGTAACTCCCAAAAGAATCTGGATTGTGGTGAGGGAACAGAGAAAAAAGCTCATTTAGGACCTGCACTTACGAAGGGGGTAGGCAGCTGTATATCAGGGAGTAAACGTTCTGAGAATAAAAACAGCTGGAGCTTGTTAAGGTAATTACACAGGGGAAAGGATAATGTACTGGGAACTCCTCAGAAGAATCTGATTTGTGGTGAGGGGAGAGAGATAAAAGCTCATTTAGGAACGACATGAACATGCTGCGTAGGTAGCTGTCTGTCAGTAAATATCTCCACTGAGATTAAGAAAAGCAGTAGCTTAATAAATTGAGTACTTCCTGGTATGGTTACTGTACTGGTAACTGCCCAAAAAAATCTGGATTGTGGTGAGGGAACAGAGAAAAAAGCTCATTTAGGACCTGCACTTACGAAGGGGGTAGGCAGCTGTATATCAGGGAGTAAACCTTCTGAGAATAAAAACAGCTGGAGCTTGTTAAGGTAATTACACAGAGGAAAGGATAATGTACTGGGAACTCCTCAGAAGAATTTGAATTGTGGTGAGGGGAGACAGATAAAAGCTCATTTAGGAACGACATGAACATGCTGCGTAGGTAGCTGTTTATCAGTAAATATCTCCACTGAGATTAAGAAAAGCAGTAGCTTAATAAATTAAGTACTTCCTGGTATGGTTACTGTACTGGTAACAACCCAAAAGAATCTGGATTGTGGTGAGGGAACAGAGATAAAAGCTCATTTAGGACCTGCACTTACGAAGGGGGTAGGCAGATGTATATCAAGGAGTAAATCTTCTGAGAATAAAAACAGCTGGAGCTTGTTAAGGTAATTACACAGGGGAAAGGATAATGTACTGGGAACTCCTCACAAGAATCTGATTTGTGGTGATGGGAGAGAGATAAAAGCTCATTTATGAACGACATGAACATGCTGTGTAGGTAGCTGTTTATCAGTAAATATCTCCACTGAGATTAAGAAAAGCAGTAGCTTAATAAATTAAGTACTGCCTGGTATGGTTACTGTACTGGTAACTCCCCAAAAGAATCTGGATTGTGGTGAGGGAACAGAGAAAAAAGCTCATTTAGGACCTGCACTTACGAAGGGGGTAGGCAGCTGTATATCAGGGAGTAAACATTCTGAGAATAAAAACAGCTGGAGCTTGTTAAGGTAATTACACAGGGGAAAGGATAATGTACTGGGAACTCCTCAGAAGAATCTGAATTGTGGTGAGGGGAGAGAGATAAAAGCTCATTTAAGAACGACATGAACATGCTGCGTAGGTAGCTGTTT